>NW_017306457.1:1772966-1797688 GCF_000935625.1 Nanorana parkeri
GTGAGAAAGTTAATTTAATAGGTGGATGTCTGCTTTGAGTTCACAACTATTTCCTTGTTATTCCTTGTCATATGTATTCACAACTGTAAAGCAATAGCTAATGCGTACTATGCTATGCTATTATAAACTGTAAACACGTTTTGCATAAGACCCTTGTGACTCATAATCAAAGTCGAGATACATCCATTAATGCGCAGCCTGCTTTCTAACAATTCTGCCCAACAAAGGACACATCTAAAGTTTGAGTAATGAAATAGAGAGGAAGGACAAAATGAAAGCGCAGCCTATTATTCTTTGAAAATGCAATTGCTCTAATGAGTTTCGATCTTGTGATAGTGTTTGCTTGAAGTCAGACTTAATAGGACGTAGAAAGCAAGAGTTATAATAGAATTATAGGCTGGTCCATCCAAAGGGTTAGCCTATCCAAAATTGATAATTTCCTTTTGGTGGTTTACATTGGTGGGCTCAACCATTCACCAGGTTCATTATATCCAACAGGAGAACAATCTGTGTAGCAGCTGCAGAGTTCCCAGCTGTTCCCTCCAGCTGTAGTCATGACATGGATGTCTCAAGCTTGATAAATGAGTTTTCATCTAGGTTTAACTGACAACAATCCAGCAGCAGAAGTGATACAGCCTCACATGCCTTCAGAAGCCTGAGTTCCCTAATGTTAGCCATACACCGCTAGAATTTCATTCAAACATTCATTTAAAATCATTCGCCAAAGTGATCTTGCCATCATTGGGTCAACTAATTTCATTTGAAAGCCCTTAAAGATTTTGTTTAGACCTGCCACTTAAATGGAATCTCAGAAGTATTAAGCAGGTTTCTCCTATGCCAAGTACATGCATTACAATATGTACGTTTTTTCCCAAATGAAAATTACACTTATGGTTAGAATTTCATTTGTTATGATAAGAATAGGAGCTTCTTATACAAATATGTGGCTTTAGGACAAGTCACCTTTTTTGTTGGCCATGAATATAAGGTGGCACTTAAAGGTTTGGCAGAGACATTCCACAAAATCTAAACTAGCCTGTCCAGACAATGTCTGCAATTACTCAATAGAAATTTGTCCCTGAAGATCTGATTGCTGTCCTCCTGAACATGCTAGTTGCTTGTCAAGCTGAACTTTTGGCTTCAATACCCAGACCGAGTATGCAGACCAGCCATGAAGCCACTGGTTACATACTAATTTCTGGTCAATGGCTCAACAAATATTCAAGTGAAAGAAAATCAGCATTTTTAAAATAAGATTAGCAGTGGTCAACTTTCTTGATATATGGGGATGCAAGTGTGGCAAATGAGATCAGCAAAGGGCCGTATATAATATTCAGGGAACTTAATACTACGGAAAACTATCAGAGGCTGAAGACATGCAACAGAAGATGGTTAAAGACTGCATACATGCTATAGGAGCTATTGTAGACTGGGGACATGCTTTAGGAGAGCTAGCCTTGAGATACATTACTTGAGACTGCCCCACTGCTATTACAAGTCCCTATACAAGTCAGTGCTTCCACATTTGTGCTTTCTCTGTATAATTACCTGTGCCACATTGGATATTTCTCTTAGCAAGATCCATTATAAAAGATTAGAGGAAAAAACATAAAAAGAGAAAGGCAGCATAGAACAAAAGTAACACTTTGTGAATATGAATTAAACTATTAACTTCTAGAAGCTATTCTAAAGAATTTATTTTCTTCACTAGCTTGAGTAAGCACCAAAACAACGGTCTGAAGGGCCCTCGGTGAAGACACAACAGGAAGTGAGTTGAAATCTCTCCAAAGGAAGGGATATCTCCTTTTAGCGTCAGAAAAATGGGTGTCGCCATTGGATTTCCCCTCACCTACTGTTATGGTGATGACTGTAAAATTCTAGAAAATGGTCACCCACTTGACCATTGTGAAACACTCACTTAAGAAACATGCAGGCTGCCATTGTTGACCCCCTGATGAAAATGTTAGTTTTCTGGCAGCTGATTAGGTCAAAGCAAAGTTGAAACTCCTGATCTGTAAACCACTCCTTTATTAGTGACATATCTATGTTATGTTTATGTCATGATCATTCTATAGAATGTCATATGAAGGTCAGGTTCTCCAACAGGTATAGGTAACCTTATGCAAGTTCTGCGACTAAAGAGACAAAGTTAGTTCCCTAAAGGAGAACTATGGGATTAGGGCTTTTCCCCATAGTTCTACTTGTTCAAACTTCTACATAGTTCAAACTCGCGTCCTCCCGTCACCCTGAGCTCAGTATACCGCAAGCTACAGCTCGCGGTATACTGAGACGCTGCAGCTGAAGTGGATCCCGACAATTATGTCTGGATCGGCCCAGTTGCATGAGTGACAGCTGGCTCTACCTATCTAGAGGCAGAGCCAGCTGTACCCGCCCCCTCCCCCGTCCGTTCCGCCAGTCAGCGCTGGCGGATCGGAGGGGGGAATCCAGCCCCTCCCCTGTCACGGCAGAGAGCTGTGACAGGATCGAGAAGTGAGCGAACGCCGGTATGTGTTCTCTCACTTCCCGATCTACTGAGCCGACCTGTGACAGTCTCATTGTCACAGGTCGGCTAGAACTATGAGGTGAGTGAAAAGCACTCACCTCATAGTTCTCCTTTAAATCTGCCACAATGTAATCTGTGTATGTAAGTAACTGAAGGGATGATTTAACAACTTTAAAGCAACACTTTTGCTATATTAAGGGCCTCTTATGCCTGTTGAATGTAAATTGCAGGCATATTTGTGCGCCTGAGATAACCATATACAGCATACAGCTACCCATAAGAGTGAATAGTTGTAGGTGACTGTATGTGGGTTTACACTGCTATTTGTGTTAAGCTGCACATGCATAAAGCTGTTAGCCGCTGGACATAGTCTAGCAGCCAGTACGCATGTGTGGATTTATGCAAGTGGCAGCATAAACCATGTACAGCCACCTACACCCATTCATTACCATGGATAGCTTTATGCCCAGCTTCTTATCCCAGAAGCAGAAAGGGGCCCACAATTTGCAACAAAGACATTTTTAGGCCCTATATACAAAGCAATGACAGCTGACATCATCTGCAGCCCAGTGCAGTTCTTAAGATTCACCCAATTGGCCCTATTTGCAAGTGTGAATAGGGCCTTAAAATGACACTGAACTCAGGAGTTAAAGTAGATCTTTACCCTCTTTCACTAAAAATCACATCAGTGTTCAGCTCTGCATGCTGATATAAAATCATATTACATTCATTAGTTAAACAAACATGTTTTTAATTTGCTTACAAATAGAGTGCATCTACTTCCTGGTCCAGTGCTGGTACAACTGATGTAATGTGCCAAAGAGTTGCATATTGGGAAGGTTACATCAGCAGAGCATTGCTGGGAAATCTCATCTGTAATCTCATGAGATCTCAGGGAAAGGTATGTTCCTCCCCTGAGATGATGTGCATGGTCACATGTCCTAGTCACATATGCCAGAGTTACAGGAAGTAAAGAGAGCTCTAGTACTCTGCCCTTAGCAAAAATAGCCACTGTCAGGAGACTGGGAAAGAAAAGAAAAATAAGGTATGCAAAGAATACAACGCCGGCAATTATCTAGAAGTATATGTTTGTTGATTGTCATTACCACACATTTCTAAAGTTGTGTTTGTTGTTATTTTAAATATATAGGGAAAGTTTCTCTTCAAATCTTAAAAATGCATTCAAGTAGCTGAACTTTCTGGAGAGTGGCTACGTTTGTTCTCCATGGTCCCTGTGTGTGTTGTAAAGTAGTCACCATTATAATCTCATCGTGGGTGCAAACTTGGAGCTGGCTGGCTACTTTACAACACACACAGGGACCAAGGGTGAACAAATACAAAATACAGAAATCTCACAGGAACACTTACTAACTAGCAGTCAACAATACAAATTTGCCCTGTCTAACTGTATGCATTAAAACAAGGAGGTTTTAGTTGCACAACTTTTTGCAAATAAAACTACCCGTATGTAGTGTGGAAATTTTTGCAAATTTCCATATTGGAGCGTATTTATGCAGCCCCAGCATACATTTTGGATTTCTGGGCCCCCAGTGCATCCCTGTACCTTTAAGGAGGAGTGGGCTCCCTCCAGGCATACCTGCATTCAATTTATCAACTGCTTAAATATGCTCCAAAAATTTGAGTTAGGATCACGCTACACAGAATTTTTTTGCAATAAGTTGTGCAACAAAAGTAGGCCCCCTTCAAAAGGAAGGACAGTGTCAACACCAATTCAGAGATGATTTGAGGATCTACAGCTAAACTGTGCCCACCTTTTTCCACGTGGGCACAGTTCAAACCACTGTGGTTTTGTGAATAGTTCAGGTACTTGAATACATTTTTAAGATTTAACTCCTGAGTTTAGTGTCACTTTAATGCTTGGTTTGCAAACCCGGATTTCAAATACAAAAACATAAGAACGTTTTGGCAGTTCTCTCACCTACCCTTGTTTCAATGTATCATTGTACGATCCTTAGCTGCTTTTAGGGCTGGGTGGCTGTCAGGTTCAAGCTGTTGTAGCCGTCAGGTACCATCACAGTGTACCAGGCTTGTATGCCTCCTCCTGTTTACAGTCTCGGAAGTCAGAATTGGGAGTACTTTTGGATTATGGCTCCCCAGCACATCATTAAATTTAATTACAACTTGCAGGTGCAGCTATGATTTCTGCAAATCCACCAGAAGTCACCTGTGTCTCTTTAACCCCATTGGTGCCACAAAGGGGACAAACTAATTTCCTGTTCAAGCTGTGTCAACTTCCCTGTATTCATGGATAATGCAGACATACAAAATATGATCAACAAACAAAAAGTATTATATACCTAACTAAACAGAAAGGCAGCCTTTGTGCTCTGCTTCTACTTCTATGGCAGGGGATTTATATTGACAAAGTAAACCCAAACATATTAAAGCGGTTCTCTATTTAGGAACTGTAATGAGGCAGGGGGAATATTGAGGGCCCATTCCTGACCCATACGTTACAGCTGCGCTGGGAGGGGATCTACTTCTTCAATGTTATAGTGCCTTTAAAAGTTGGACTGGTTGTGAAGAACTTCCCTCTCATTCTAGTTTAATCCTGTAATAAACTCAAGTCACATATATGATGAAAAAAATGCAGAAAGAGGTTACTTTACATGAGGCTACATGTTAATGCAATAAACGGATGCAGAAAAATAAGTAATCAAAGATATTTGTGAGGACCCGTTCACACCATCCAGTGAGTTAATTGCACAGTCCCGTGGGATGAAGATCGCATAAACAAAGCCTCCCTGCGTCCTGGGGCAGAAGGGGGCGTGGTGGTGCCATTCATTTCAGTAGCACCGCAGACATGCCTCCCACTTGCAGTGTGATTGGCTGCATCGGACAAGCAAAACAAATGGCAAACGCACTCAAGTTTGCCATTTGTTTTGCTTGACTGATTTGGTGCAGTGATGCATGGGGGGTCTCAGCTGCCGTTGTGGTGTGCGGGGTCCCTTGTGCGTACCTGTGCCTTTAAGGGAGGTTGGGCTTCCTCCTGACAAACCTGCACCCAATTTTATCTTCTGACCCAAGTGCTCCAAGATGGAGACTCTCATAGTTTTAGGGTTGCCACCTTTTATGCTATTGGCTGTATCGGAACGCCTGGTACCGCAATGCCCTGCCTTCCAGTGCAGTGCGATCGCAAAAAAATTGTGAACTTTACCCATATCTTTGAAATTACCACTTATATACCTTTACAAATGTTTAGTAATGGCAATCTACAAGCAGTTACTTATAGATAATTCCAGGCTTTTTATTCTTTGCATACCTTATTTCTCACAGTGGTCATTTTTACTAAGGGCATGTAAATATATCTCCCTTTACTTCCTGGAACTCTGGCACATGTGACTAGGACATGTGACCATGCACATCATCTCGGGAGGAGATAATGTGAGATTACAGATGAGATTTCCCAGCAATGCTCTGCTGATGTAACCTTCCCAGGATGCAACGCTTGGGCACATTACATCACTATTGCCCGAAAGGACCAGGGAATGGAAAAACAATAATTGTAAGTAAAAGAAAAATATGTTTGTTTAACTAAAGAATGTAAGCTGATTTCATATCAGCATGCAGAGCTGTATGCTGAGGTGATTTTTAGTGAAAGAGGGTAAAGGTCCACTTTAATGCAACACGTGGTAATGCATTACAGGAGCCCATGAAGATCTAATAAATGCCGTAAATGTAACACTGAGATTCCGAAATACCATTTTGACATGCATTTTTGTTGTAACACCCACTGCTTGTTAATAGTTTGCATTGCACAAGTTTGTGACAGCTTTACTTTAAATGCCTTCTGTCCTAACGTCTCCCTAATCTCCCAGAATTTGTACATTTCTATCCATTAAAGTTCTTAAAACCTATTTTACATATACAGCATTATAGAATTCTATAAATTGTGTAAAGAGCCCCTTTTAGGAGAATTTATCGTCTATTTTCACATATTCTGAGTTATTATTGCAGCATTTACATTGAACTAGAAGTCAAGGCAAACAGCTAAACTGTCAGGTAAGATATGCAAGTGTGAACTATTGTACCTGTCATAAAATGCGTTCAGCTAGTTTTCTAAATCAGACATACCTGTCTGGCAGTGCTACTCAGTATACACTGAGTGGCCAGATTATTATGACCACCTGACGTTTGTAGGCAAATTAGCTATAATTTTGTGCTGAAGTTGCTAGAGGGCCAGACCATTATAAATAGGCAAGCAGGTTGTTTACCATGACAGTAGAGGTGAAGATATGGGGAAACAATGCGATTTAACAGCCTTTGAACGTGGGATGATTGTTGGCGCTCGGAGCCATGGAGCGAGTATCAGCAAAACAGCAGAATTCATTAAATGTTCAAGAGCAGCTGATGTTAAAGTGTTTAAAGACTGGACTGTCAGCCGAAAATCTGGGTCGGAACGTGCGAATTGTGGCCGTCAGCGACTAGTCAATGTTAGGGCAGAACGGAGAGTGGCAAGACTGGTACAAGACAACAGAAGGGCAACAGTGCATCAAATTACTGCAGATCTTAATCAGGGATCCTCTCAAATGATCTCTGAACGCACTGTTCACCGTACACTGCATCGTATGGGATAAGGAAGCCGAGGTCCTGTTCAAACACATTTGCTGTCTGCAGTAGTAAGACTCTGTAAAAAGACTATATATTCTGTTAAGGGGCCATTCACACTGAGGCATTGCAGCAAGTGCATGTTATCACGCTGTCACACAATGCAACAAGCATGCGGTATCGTGAGCTATGTGTATTACCAATTATTTAAAAGGCACCACAATATGCCTCCCCGGGGCCGTGCCACAAAACATGGTATTGCCGCACTAGGCCTTGCACTGCTCCGCAATGCATAGCTGCTGGGAGGTGGGTTGGGGTGCCTTTCAAATGAATGGCAATGCAACGCACCCAGTACCGCAGTGTGTAATAGCGTGTGCTAAACACATGGTAACATACGCTTAGCACAACACTCTGGTGTTTTATGGGCACTTAAAGTTTAGTTAGTTAGTTTTGGATAGAGTATAGAAGGGTGAAAACCTCTGGCAGGTTATTTTTAGTGGTTGTGTACCAGTGGGGAAATTCCCCATCACGTTCTGTCCCAGAAGTTTGATGAAGGAAATTTCCCTGGAACAGGTGTCCCCATTGGAATATTTCCCCTTACCTTTTGTTCCGGGGAAAACTTTAATATTTTGGATTACCCCTCACTTTCTTTCTCAGTGACAATCACCTGTAGAAGTAGAGAGGGTGAATCTCCTCTACGGGGGCACCTACAACAACAAAAATCTGATGGGGTCTAACCCTTTGCCACTCAGTTCAACACTAAAACAAAAGGTTTTTCCTACATTTACACTTTAAGGTTTGAATTTGAGACACAAACACAGAGACAGCAGACACGTTTTGGCTTAGTTCTAATGAACAATATGACGGTATATAATGAGTCTTTGACTAGGGACAGAGAGGATGCTTTTCATGCTTAAGACTCTGCCTTCCGGGTAGATCTTTTGCCCCAAAAAAGAAATTCCACATACAGGCTAATTTTTTGATGGGGGCAGAGATTTTCGCACTTAGGTTCCGTTCACACTTGAAATGCGTGTAAATTGGTGTAATGCGGCAGGCAAAATGTGCACCTTTGCCCACATGTTGAATGTGTGCAAGAACCTATGGCCAAAAAACACATGAAACTCGCAGCTCAAACTGCCGCTTGAGCTTCTTTGCTGAGTTTGTTAGGCGTAGGGCAGCCCATTGTGGGCTAACACGCAGCAAATGCGGCAAAACATGCATAGGCGCAATGGGGCCTTACTTCTACACTGAGTAGATACAGCAATCATCAGCCAAGGTGAGGTGTTCACATGCCACAATTCAATTACAAAAATCACACACATGAAAAGCTCTTGGGTGACCCTAGCTTTATCACCCAGGTCCTGGATAAGTATCTGAGCAAGTCGTTCCTCAGTTCCAAAAAGACTAATAGGGTTATACACAAAAGGGTGAAGAGTTTGGAGAAGGCAGGAGAAGTGAACAATCTAGGACAAAGTAGCTGAACTGGAAAGTGAGCTGAATAGGAGAATTTTTCCAAATCAGCTATGTTGTCCTAGATTGTTCACCTCTCCTGCCTTCTCCAAACTCTTCACCCTTTTGTGAATAACCCTGTAAAGTGATTGGGTTCACACTTTTCCGCTGTGGTACGTTATCTGTAGACTGGTGCACAACAAAAAAAAATAGTTTCCAAACGAAACAAATTAAAACTAAAAACATTTTCATTCGTTTCGTCAAAGGAAACACATTTTTATGTTGTTTCGGATTCGAAGGCAACAAGCTTCCGAATCGGACACCGCAGACGAAAACCGCAGAACGTGCGGCGGCCATAGCGGCTGTTGGCGCGTTCTGAACATGCGCTTTGCCATTTTGGAGTAGATCTTGGTGTACACCAAGATGGCGGCGCCAGCATGTTCGAGCACCGCCATCTTGGTGTATACCAAAATTTACTCCAAAATATCGGCCCTCATGTGCAAAAGCGCCGGCGGACGATCTGGCCGGCGCTCGTTCACTGTCATGTGACATCACACGCTCCACCTCCAAGATGGCGACGGGCATGCGCAGAACACGCCGGCGACCATATTGGTTCTTCTGCAAACTAACTTATGTATGCCCGAATATCGTTATAGTATATGCAGTATATATTTAATTTGTTATTTCGGATTCGGACGAACTGCCGAATCAACTGATTTTTGTTGATTTGCAGGTTCGTCCGAATCTGAATTCACATGCCTAGTTATCTGTTTTATGTTCATTTTAAATGGCTCCCCAACCCACTTAGGCTCCCCAACATACTTAGGCTCCATTCACATGGAATCCCAAGTGTGCCCGTTCAGTTGTGGCCACTGTACCCATTGAAATAAATGGCAGGATGACAGCAGCCTCATCTGTCAGAGGCAGGCCACATGTAATCGTACATGGTACAATTACACGTGGTTTGGAATAGATGATTGTCGCTGGTACTTGTAGTTCCTCTACAGCAGGCAAAGTTGGAGGACAGTCTACCTAGGACTAAGTCATTAAAATAACTGCAATTATCAAGTTTGTTATGGAAATTGAACACTGAACATCATCTTCATAACCAGCAAATCAAACACATAATCAATACAATTGTTCTACATTCTGAGATAAATCCATGAGAAGAAACAAAAGATGACTTTGCCTGCTTCCTGCACTGTAATTAAGAATGCAGCATCTAGAACACTCTTTAGCAATATAAATCCCTAATAAAGGATCTGTAAGATTATAACGTATTATGTAACACATATAATAACACAGAGCTCAAACTATTGCCATTTACAATAATTGCATTTTTATAGCTGGACATAATAAAGTCTATCATGAATACTTTTAATTTCCTTGACAGTATAGGCATGCAGTGATGCTGGTCACATTTGGACTATGAATGCTTAATAGTTTTTCTTGTAAGGGGTTAATTATTCATTAGCAAAGAAAACTGTATGCCATAAAAATATAATTTTAGCTCACAACTTACCTTAATTCACTGGACATGTTCCAAAATATAACCACAGCATGGCGAGCCTCACTTAAATGCACTGTGCCAGCACAGTCTACTGATTGCAACCTCTTCGTTATGATCACCTAAGGAAACCGCACACCGACTCTGTAGGATATTGGATATTGGATCACCTGTCTGCACCAGATCATTGCTTCTAAAAGACAACCGATCAATAATTCATTCTTCTACTGTTCCCCGTCAGCAGAAGAGTAACTTAGGACCTGTTCTGAGCCTTCCTTTTTCTACCTTTGGATTCTGAATTAAGTCTGGGAGCATTTTTAAACTGCAAGAGGCACAGCTAGGAACTGTATGCTTAATGCATTTAAAGATATATCGATCCTTTGGCTCAGGACATATGAAAAAGTGCTATTCCAGGCAACAAGTCAAAAATATGGGGTGGATTGGCTACAGAAGTAGAGATCGGACACTTTGCAAAGTGAACATTCACTTACTACAGTGAATGAATAAGGGCCACTTTAGAGCAGTGTGCTTTAGGTGGGGTGCAGTAAAAAAATCCTGCTTGCCGCATCTTCCTTAGTTTCTTTAAAGGAGAACTATGGGGTCAGTGTTTTTCCCCATAGTTCTCCTTAGGGTAACGGGAGGACACAGCATTAAGGTGGCCGTACACTTTACAACCAACGCAAGACCTTAGTCTTGCAATGGTTGTAAAGTAATTTAAAAAACGTACAATCTTCCCATCTTGGACAGGCAGATCGTACTTGTGATCACTTCCGATGACCGCAATACTGAACGGGCAGTGTATAGTAAATTTTCGGCTGGTTTTCTAGCATGCTCCTTAGACAAAAGACATGCGACCGTACAGTAGAAACGGTCGCACGTCTTCATTCACACTGCATGATTGTCGTACGATCTGGGGATTTCCCGCGATTCTCGTACAAGAATCGTGCAGTGTATGGCCACCTTTACATGCTGTTCAATTACGATACACTTTTCAGTCCTTTATCATATACAGAGGACTATGCCGCTCACATTCTCATAAGAGGCTATCGGCTCAGGCGGGACTAATGGAGGCATTACTAAGGCTGGAGTGTCCATACCGGGCACTCCATTTTCAGTGCATGTTCAGCCCTGTGTATGTTCAGCTCCCAGGCCACACAAGACCAATGGTTGTTATGGGGCAGACAGAGGGCATCCTAGCAACCAATGATGCAGTGGGGCTGGTCGCCAGCAACCCATGACTCTGTGTGACACCTCTCCAGGGTCCTAGCAACCAATGACCGCTAAAGGTAGGCAGCATCTATCGCTGGCATGGCTCTGCTTAAACATGATTAGGTATTGAAAGTATACGCAGTTTATCTTATCTATTAAAGTGACACTAAACTCAGGAGTTAAATCTTAAAAATATATTCAAGGACCTTAACTATTAACAAAACTGTATCTTATTTGTGTATCACTCGGCTGTAGATCCTCAAATCATCTCTGAATTGGTGCTGACGATGCACTTCCTTCTGGAGGGTGGCTACTTTTGTTCCCCATGGTCCCTGTGTGTGTTGTAAAGTAGTCACCACTGCAAGCTCACTCCTGTGATAGAATACAACAATACAAATGAGAAAACTAAACCTGAGATTGTAGTCCATCACAGGAGCGCGCTTGGAGCGGTGACTACTTTACAACACACACAGGGACCATGGGAAACAAAAGTAGCCACACTCCAGAAAGAAGGATATTGTTAGCACCAATGCAGAGATGATTTGAGGATCGGTCAGGCTCTGGAAACGCACTGTATCACACTCTGGCCGGCTCCCTGCGCCCAGTGCGATCTGCAAAAATGCTGATTTTTGCAGATCGCACTGAAATGGAACGCAGGCACTAATGTGCCTGTGTTCGGGTGCGGGAGGGGGTGTGTGGCTGTGGTGCCATTGACTTCAATGCACCACCATGCCCTCTTCCATCCCTGAACGCAGGGGAGACGGCTAGAGTGTGATACAGTGCGTTCCTGGAGCCTGATCACTCTGAGGGCAGGTTCACACCATTTTCCATACCAGATCTAAAACGCAGTGCATTGCGTTTTTACCGCGATTTACCCGCGTTCCGGGGCTTTTTTGGGGGGGCTTAAAATTGGCTTTCAGGTGTGTTCCAGTACGTTTGCATGCGATTTGATTTGTTTCCATGCGTTCCAGACCAGACAAAATGAGACTTGCAGTATTTTTCTGGTCTGGTCTGGAACAGACTGCGCAGGTGTGAACAGAGGATAGAAAAAGCATAGGGCTACATTTGGATGCATTTTGGTTCCGGAAACAATCTGTTCTGGTCAGGAGATTATCTGGATGTGGTGTGAATGGGCCTCGAGTGTTACTTAATTTCTTATGTCTTGCTGCCAAATTCAGAATGGACTCCCCGGTGCCTCAGGGAACAGTCTCTTATTGTGCAGTGTAATCTTTCTTCTCTCTTGACATGCTATGCTTCACAGCTAGAATGGACATGCATATTAAGAAGGCACTCTGGCTTGTGGTGTTAAGGAGCCCAGGATTTTCAGTACTAACATTGCCAGTATCGTGGAAAATATTTTATTCTGAAACTATATGCATGGCTGTATATAGAAAACAAGCTTCCCTGTGTGCACCGAAATGATGCCAACCTTCTTTACAAGCTATGCTCTTTGTGCATTCCAATTATTTTAGTAAAACGTATACTATATTGTTCTGTTGAGCGCTGTTCTATTGTATTGGCTGTTATAAGACACAGAAATATAATTTGTTATTGGACTGGCACTTTATCATCTATGCATAGTGGTTTTTGACTGGGCACATGTGTCAGGCAGTATACTCATAAGTGCGGACCTGTCAAATTGCACCCACACATGTCTGTAATGCATGGAAAGTGTACCCCTTTATACAGACTGCAGTACCTGATCACCTGGAACACAGATAATGAAAAGTATATTATCGACCCTTCAAAACATATCCCCTGAGAGTGTCCCATCCTAGGTTTAAAATGATTTGAAATGTATCAATTATGAACAAGGGTCCTAAATCATTAGGGATGAGAGAATGGAAAATGCCTTCTTCCAGACCAAGTTTGAGGCTTGTTCACACCGAAAGCGGTGCGTTCCAGAGCGGTAGCAAGTGCATTGTGGGGATAGAAGGATTCCCACTCCACCTCCTTTTCGTCCACTGGGTCTGGGTGAGTGTGTCCAGTGGAGGCCACCATGGGAGAGGGAAGCAGGGGAGGCCGAGTCTGATTCCTGAAGCCAGGTTTCAGTGACAGCAAGCAAGTTAAAAGAATTGGAGATAAGAAGATCATGCACAGCAGTGAGTTTGTTACAGATCTGAGAAGAATGACCCATACACTGGTGATCAGTATGGAAGAGTCCCATTACACTGGTGATCAGTATGGAAGATTCCCATTACACTGGTGATCAGTATGGAAGAGTCCTATTACACTGGTGATCAGTATGGAAGAGACCCATTACACTGGTGATCAGTATGGAAGAGACCCATTACACTGGTGATCAGTATGGAAGAGACCCATTACACTGGTGATTAGTATGGAAGTGTCCGATTACACTGGTGATTAGTATGGAAGTGTCCGATTACACTGGTGATCAGTACGGAAGAGTCCGATTACACTGGTGATCAGTGTCTCCTTAGATGGTGGTCAGGGGAAGAAATGGTGGTTATATTGGCGACACGTCCCCATTCATTGGTGGTTAGTGGGAAACGTGTCCCCATACATTGGTGGTCAGGAGAAGAAATGTCCCCTTAGATTGGTGGTCAGTGTAGAAGGGTCTTATTACATTGGTGGTCAGTTAGAGAGGGTCCCCATACTTTGGTGGTTAGTGGGAGACATGTTCCCATATATTGGTGGCCAGAAGAAGAGATATCCCCATAGATTGGTGGTTAGTGGGAGACATGTCCCCATACGTTGGTGGTCAGAAGAAATGTCCCCTTAGATTGGTGGTCAGAGTAGAAGGGTCCTATTACATTGGTGTTCAGTGGGAGAAGTACACCTTAGATTGGTGGTCAGTGGTATGTCCCCTGTACAGAGAGGTGAAACGTTCATTGGTGTCTGCAGGACCTTATGTGAGAAACAGAAAGTGCTCCAGGAACCCCCAGCATCCTCTGGTTGAGAAAGGCGGTCATACAGGAAGTGGTAGTTCTGTGTAAAGGGACTGCACAGCTCCTCAGTGCGGTCTCTACAATGGAAATCCCCGGTAGCACAGCCGGTTTCGGGCACACACAGCAAATCTCCTTTAACGGGCGGAACCATTGTGCTTGCGGAACTATATGCCGTATTCCTAGCACCGGAGAACTGTTTACCATGGTGCACAGGCCGGAGTGCTGCTGCAAGATGGAGTCGCGGAGTAAAGTGGAACATGAGATGAGTTTGGCAGCCCTGCGCCGCTCGGACCCGTACATCAGAGGCATTGTAGATGTCACCGGGCAGGTGGCCCTGTACAGCTTCAGTGCTAAGGCCAATGAGTGGGTAAGTCAGCCGCTGACAAAGGGACAGAGGCTGGACAGTGACTATCTGTGAGTAAAGGTGCCCATAGGTGTTGCCTGAGTTGTCGGGTCGTATATATAGCAGACAGGCCGAGGCTCATCGAGAGGATATCGATCGGACAGGTCATAAAATCTTGTCCAGGCCATGTTGGTAGGAAGACACCAGAGGTGCAGTTAGCTGTGTTTCTGTCCTGTAGTTTTAAAGGAACCCTCACACCAACCTATTGCAGGGAAAACACAGAAACAACAAATATAATAAATGTTTATCCTTTCCATAAATGTATTTTTATTCACATGGAATTGGCCTCCTAATTTGCTAGAAATTTAGACCACTCCAGGAATGGCAATCCTTTAGCACAGCCCCCTTCATGTCATTGCCCTCTCCTCTAGTGGGAGTGTTTAATTACTGTCTGTGCTGGTCCAGCTCCTCCGCTTCTCACCTCCCCATCACAGCAGTCCCAACAAGGTGAGAGAGTGCACTGCACATGTGCGGTTTTATGTCCGAGGGAGAGTGCTCGTTCCCTAGATGCTGGGGGTACATCTATGATTCTGGTGCTGTTCCCATTGGTTGTCATGTCATAGATTCTGCGCTGGATGTGGAGGAACTCTTTTAATGGACGTTATCTGGCCAATGGCTGTCACTCCAGGGCGCATGTTTTTGCATGGACATGTGAATGAGGCCAAAGAGCAATGCCACACTTGCAACTTTGTAGCAGAGATTTGTAGCAGCTCCAATTGGGCTGATGTCAGATGGGCGACTCTGTCAATGGGGAAATTATTAAGCATCGTTAAAAGAGAACTATGGAGTAACCTTTTCATCCCATAGTTCTATTAAGGGTCATGAGAGGACATGTTCTAACGTTCTCCCGTGACCCAAAGCTCGGTATATAGCGGGCTACTGCTCACTATATACCTAGATCGCCGCAGCCGGGACGGATCCCGACAATGCTGTTAAGATCAACGCAGCTGCGTGAGCAGGCCCGGCGCTACCGCAAGTCAGGCGGCCGCCTGAGGGCGCTGCAGGGTGAGGGCGGAAAAAGCAGGGCATTTTGACAAGTACTTGTACTTGTCAAAATGCCCCGATGCTTGCACTATGTTTTTAATTTTTTTCTTCACTTACCTTCGGTGCGGTAGAGCAGCGGCGAGTCAGCGCTGGTCCGGTGGGAGGAGCTCCAGGTGGGGGGTCCTAATTTAGCTGGACAGCAACTGCCAGAGGTGCCGCGCGTGTCGAGATCCTCTGGCAGTCGCCGGCCAGCTAAATTAGGACCCCCACGTGGAGCTCCTCCCACCGGACCAGCGCTGACTCGCCGCTGCTGTCCCGCACCCAAGGTAAGTGGAAAAAAACCCAAAAACATGCTGATAGGGAGCAGGCCCAGCGCGACGTGGTGGGGGTAGGGGGGCGCAAAAATTCAACTTTGCCTGTGTTGGCAAAAATCCTAGCACCGGCCCTGTGCGTGAGTGACAGCTGGCTCTGCCCGCCACCTCCCCCGTCCGTTTCTCCACTCAGCGCTGGAGAATTAGAGTGGGGAGGGGGTAATCCCTGCGCAGAGCGGTGACTGACAGTCACTTCTCTCTGCAGGGAGATGATCGGAAAGTGAGCGAGCGTCGGTATGCGTTTGCTCACTTCCCGATCTATTGAGCCGACCTGTGACAGTTTAATTGTCACAGGTCGACTTGAACTATGAGGTTGAGTGAAAATCACTCACCTCATAGTTCTCCTTTTAAGAAGCTCCCTGTTCATCCCTTTGGAATCGCTCCCTCTGTAGCCAGATGCAGCGAGATGTCCCTCCCATTGTAGCAATCCAGATTCAGCAGCAGTCATGCCAGCGTCAGACCGACATCTCACTGCATCTAGCAATAGAGGGAGCAGTTCCATTGGGACCGGCAGCCTCTTTAGAGGTCCAGCCACTGTCAATTCTCTGTAGCTGCAGATTTGCCTGTCAGCCTTATGGGGAATGTAGCAGGAAAGGCTGGAACACACAAAAGTGGGAGGAAATACCCAAAACTCCCAGGTGGATAGTGACAGAGTCAGGAATTGTAGCAGGGAGGTCTCGCTGCTGAAGTTTCTAGCACAGATCTGGGCATTTTACAGCCCATGGGCCATATCCGGCCCTTGGTCTGTGACTGTCTCCAAGGCCAGTGCATCCACTGCAAGCCATAGCCCAGAGCAGATCATCAGTCCATGTTTGTACCGTGTTTCTCTTTGGTCCTTGATTGCTAGGACCGCTGGCATCCTACCAGCCAATAATGTCAGAGGTCCCCTGGCAAAAAGTTTTGCCTTCAGTTCTACTTCAAGCTGATCTAGTGGATTTGGTACTTTTTGAGCCATTGAGCTTCTGAATGAGCATGACAGCTGAAAAACATGTTTCAAATGCTGAAGTTAGAAATGACTTCCTCGGTAAGGGCTAGTTCACACCAAGCGCAGAGCAGGTGCAGACCGGATCAAAACTGCATCCAATATATTCCATTGGTATTTTTAGCTCCAGTTCACATCGCAGGGTGCAGTTCCAGAGCAGGTGAAAAAACGGCAGCAGGCCCTATTTTACCTGCTCTGGAACTGCAAACGCATCAAAAACGCAAGCAAATGCCTGGAATGCACTGAAAGCCCATGTTAAACTAAAAAAAGAAACGCATCTAAAAGACTAGCGTGTGTGTGCAGAAACCTGACTGGATCTGCTCTGCCTTTGTTGTGAACAAGGCCTAAAGGTTTCTATTAACTAGGTAACAGCCGCTCCACTTATGTATAATTATTTTGCTTTGAATGATGTCCATCTGGCCCATGAGTGCTCCTGCAGGTGTTGCGTGGTTAGGATGACTTTATACTGCATATGTTACATATTTCTAATGCAGTAAAGCTGAACTCCAGCCTTCCCTTCAGTCTTGGAGAGTTGTACAGGCTCCTCTTCTGTAAATTAGAACCTAAAGCAATTCAGAAAGGGCCCACCTCATTTCCTGCCTGGAGGATGTCCAGCATCATCAGGCGCTTTCTTCCCCAGCCTGACTTTCCCTGGCACACCCCTTACATTCATTGGATTTTAATTCTTTCAGTCATGTAAGCTCACATGTGGATGTTGCCTAAGGTGCTCTTCATGAACATGCAGTCTACATAAGTACAGCCACTCCTTCAGGCTGACACACATCCATCAAGATGCTTTTATATTTGCATAACACTTCCCAAAAGCCAGCTCTTTGTTTGCATCAGGGCTGAGTACTCATGAGAGTAGTACCGAGGTAGGGCGCTGTGATCTTTTCAGGAAGCTATGTACAGCCCCCTGCCGGCCCTCCTACCAGCCTGCCGGCCCTCCCACCAGCGTGCATTGCATAGGGAAACACGGAGACCTTCAATAAGGTATGTAATAAAAACAGATTTAATTTAACAATTTAATTAGCATGTAGATGAGGGGCAGAAAAGAAGGACCAGGGAAGGCAAAACATAAGCAGATTAAACTTGTAAGGTACCTGTAAAGAAAAGACAGAATACTTACCACTCCTGCCACCTGCGTCACTTAAGGCTTCACTGTTGCAGAGAACAGGCCCTCAAATTCTGCTGAGAAACTGACACTTCCGGGAGTGACGATCTCGGTGGTTCCTCCATGTGGCATCCACATCACTGCAGGTAAAAGTAATGATGCTGAGGTCAGCAGGAGGAACCAATGAAATCTGCAGGGGACCCAGGAGATCAACACTCCCGGAAGTGTCGGTCTCCCAGCAGAATTCGGGGGGCCCCTTTTTTTGCAACCTTAAGCAGCCTGGATGGCTGGAAAGGTAAGTATTCTGTCCCTTCTTTACAGTATGTGGTTTGATTAAACTGTTTCATTATGTGGCAGTTATTTTTAGGTACAAGTGTTAAGGTTACATTGTAAAAATATCTTTTATTCCTTACAGGAGAAGACTGACATAGAAGGGACCTTATTTGTGTATACAAGGTAAGTATGGTTAAATGGAAATGTGTAATATTACCCTACTACGTCAGTCTGATGAAAGCATAGGCTATGGCTACACTGGTGAATAAATCTATTTGCTCTTGAGACATTTAAAGCTCATTTAGAGTAATAGAAATAGGTATTCAGTCAAATAGACGTTGTATTGAAGGATTAGTGCAATTTCATATAAACCCATCTGCGCAGTCGTATACCATAAATGTCCATGGGGACATCTCCTGTGGCAGATGTCCCTATAGAACTCTATAGGATTAATTGTGCAGCCTCCAGTTCTTTAAGCTGGCTGACAACTTCTGCGGTGGGCCAAGACAGTGGACTGGAAGTAATAATGTATATGGGGAGTGCGGGTTAGTGTAGGCTGGCAGGATTGGTGGTGGGGGGGTGCAGAAAAGAAAACCACAATTTTTATAATTGTTATGGATGCTAAGCAGTATGAATATGGACAGAGATGAGAGGTGTGCTTTTTATTAAATGGAAATTCCACCTTTTTATAGAAAAAATACATGCACACTTTTTCATAAAAGTAAAGAAATGTGCAAATAATCTTTTTTTTTTTTTTATGCAGCTGCGATCAGTAGATCAAGGGATCAATGTTCTGCAGACTCTGCAGGAAGAATGGACTACAAGTCCCCCTACTGCAGTGGCTGGTGGGATTCGTAGTTTCTCTATTTGATGGCTGTGGGCTTGGAGCAAACCCAGTTTGCTGGTTTTCAGCCAAGCCCCCCCCCAAAAAGTGTATCTTGCACGCCGTTCTCCCATTCCAATCAGCTGCAGCTTGTACTTTGTGATGTGTAGCTGTGGGGCATGCCCTGACCGCAACTGAACAGGAAGAGCTTTGCCTATTCAGAGAAGCATAAAAAGCTTCCGTGTGTCGGCACTTTATAACTGCTAGCAGCTTTATTTTTATAAAGTGAGATATTATAACGCCTTTGTGACCCCAATACGCCATTTTAACTCCAAATGTAAAATGCCCTTTGTCAGGAGTAGGTAGTTAACTATGCAGCAAAGCACTAGGAATGCGCAATTGTGTGTGTTCCGTGTTCCCAGTTCCCAGATCCACGGTCAAACAGAAAAGTTCATTATAGAGTTTCCGTCATGTTAACTATCGCTGCTAATTTTGGTCTGGTCATCCATGCAGCCCCCCCCAAAAAAAACCCTCTGGTTACAAAAGGATTAAAATAATAACATATGGTGGTCAGGACTATAAAGAAGATATATAGACTTCAGTTGGGTTTTAAAGGGTAAACTGAAATTACCCCCGCAAATTGGTAAGAAGCACTTCTCATTGGTCAGTGTGGTCAGGTGGCTGTGCTGACTAATGAATGCTTGCCATTTTTGAGCATTATTGTATACACAGGGTACCGAACTGCAGTGCCAGGTACAGTGTATGGATCGTACATCGGCTCCAGTGGGGGAAAACGGCGGAAAGGTATGAATTGGGGATGCACCGTATCGAGTACTGATATTTATATTTCGGTACTCGCCGATACCGGTACTTCCGGTAGCATGGAGCCGGCTTCCCGGGCAATCTGCAAGCCGGGCAACCAATCATTACCTGCTGCCTGGCTTCCTGATTGGCCAGGAAGTCAGTTCCAAGCTGTTTGACCGGCTCGATACTGATTGGCCGGGAAGCGAGCTTCCCAGCCAATCAGCATAGAGCCTGCTTCCCGACCAATCAAGAAGCCGGGTTACGACGAGTCATTACCCGCGGCCCGGCTTCCTGATTCCCTGGGAAGCCGGCTCCATGTTCATTCCCAGAACTGTAAGTCAGAGGAAATCTCCCTCTGACAGGAAGTTTCGTTATCGGGGGTAAGTATCTCGCCCAAATACTCGGTATCGGCACCAATACCGATACTAGTAGCTGTGCATCCCTAGCATGAATAGCAGACCAATTTGTGGGGGTAATTTCAGTCCCCCACATTTGGTGGGAAACTGGAAATACCCTTTAAAGTGTCACTAAAGTCTAAAAATAAAAAGTAGATTGGAGGTAAGGATTTTTGGCAGTCCATCGTAGTTCCAGGACAGCTGGCGCGCCAAGGTTGTCTACCCCGGCTTTAGGAGGGTACCGGGCTAGTTTTTGCACAATGCTAGCCTCTTAGAAGCTCCCATTCTGTTATCATAATGGTTATTTTTTTATAAGCAACTATGGAAAGCATTCAGGTTCATGTATTCATATCTCTACTGTTATAGGTCAGCATCTCCGCAACATGGCTTTACGATAATGAACCGCCTTAACATGCACAATTTGGTGGAACCCGTCAACAAAGATCTAGAATTTCAGCTTCATGAACCTTTCTTGCTGTACCGGAACTCAAGTTGTGAGTGTTGCCGAATATTTAATGAGAGAGTGTTGTGTGTGTGTGTACTCTGTGTAAGTCTCTGTACTTGAATTTTGATTCTGTACATGGTGAGGAGTTTTATGTGCTGCAGTAGCATTTTAAGGAAGGGGTCAGCAATGAAAGCCTATATATTTGTTGAAGTATAGGTTTCCTGGAAACAGTATAAACGAGGGGTTGGCAACTTGGCACTCCAGCTGCTGTGGAACCGAACATTAGGGTGTTGTTATAAATCTTAGCAGTCAGATATTCTGACGTTTATACCAGGGTGAGGCAACCTTGGCACTCCAGCTGTTGTGAAACTACAAATTCCATCATGCCGCTGCCACTGAGACTCATGACCGTGGCTGTCCGTCTTGCAGTGTGTCATGGAACTTGTAGTTCCACAGCAGCTGGAGTGCCAAGTTGCCTACCCCTGGTTTATACCGATTCCAGGAAACCTATACTTCAACAAATATGTAGGCTCCCATTGCTGACCCCTTCCTTAAAATGCTACTTGCCAGGCTTCATTACTTTCTGAGGCTTTGTCCTAAAACAAGTAAGCAGATCAGAAAATGCAGTTATAACTCCTAATCTGCATACTGGTAACAAATCATTCATTCAGGGAATACTGACACCAATGATTTAATATGACAGCCGAAGAACAACCTTTTAGAAGGACAGCTTTGGCTGATTCCTTGCTCTCTCAAGGTCCATGTAACATTTTTTTCTGAATGGAGATGGACAGTCATTTCTTTGTGGTTTCCAACCCAGGGCTCCTTCCCATGTCTTTGAATCAAATGGGCTATGAGCTGCTAGGTAGAAGGATTTGTTGTAAGAAGGCTCCATATGACAACTGATTATGGATGGACCAAAAAAAACAGCCAGGAGAGGATGCTATTGGGATATTCATAACTCGTCAGAGGCCAGGAACTGGCTTTGCCCACCAGGCTGTACATGTAACCAAAACTGGTCTTTGAGGGAAAACATTTTTTAAGCTATTTCAAATGCTGATAAAATCACTTGCATATGTTCTGGATATTAATATATGCTCGTGCGCATAGAAATCCGCTGCGCTAAAAAGCACAGTTCTCAGCTCTTTTGTATAATATGATGGAGCGCGCCAGATCACTTTTAGGAATCGGGTGTCTGACATGGATGAGAGGAGAGGGGGGGAAATCCCTGCAGGGAGCCGTGAGTGATAGTCACGGCTCTCTGCAGGGACAGGATCGAGAAGTGAGCCAGCGACGGTATGTGTTCGCTCCCTTCCCGGGGTCAGTTCTTTTCCCCATTGTTCTCCTCAGGGTCACGGGAGGACAAAAACTAGAGTCCTCCCGTGACCCAAAGCTCAGTATACCGCAAGCTACAGCTCGCGGTATACTTAGACCGCCGCAGCCGGGACGGATCCCGACATTACTGTCTGGATCCACCCAGCTGCGTGATTGACAGCTGGCTCTGCCTATCTAGAGGCGAGCCAGCTGTACCCGCCCCCTCCCCCGTTCGTTCCTCCATAGTTCTCCTTTAACGAACAGAAACTGAAAGAAAGCTCTGCCATGAAGGAGTTAAAATATATATACCATTCATTCATACATACTTAGTTATATGTTCAAGCATGAGACAAAGCATAAAAAGTATTTCTGTATTATCATTTTTTTCCGCTGGCCATGACTCCCTGAATCATAAGCTATTACAGGTAGGATTTCAAGGTTAGATGACGATTAACACTTTTTCAGACTGTTGCTATAGAAGTCAACTTTATTGAAAAGCTGAAACAATAGGCTGCTTACGCATTTTGAACAATGGAGTTCTTACTCTTTTGGAGTTGATTCAGAACATTCCGTTTGAAATGTGTAAGTGCAAAATGTTTTATCCTCGCTACAATTAAAGACGCTTGTTTGTAGGAGCAGCACGAGATGCACTGATCCTTGCTCCGAGGACACAGGTTTTGTTGGCATTCAGGGTGACTGATGGACTTTTTACTCCAGCTGAGCGATTTTAATTACTGTATGCCAATCATTCAGGGTAACCTGCAATCAGGGAGGAAGAGGAATGTGGATGGCATGGGTAACAATCTGCAGAAAATTGGAGCTGCTTTAAGTGCTCATTTTTAACCACTTGAATACCATGTGTTTACACCCTCTTCCTGGCCAGGCCATTTTTCAGTATTCAGCGCTGTGGTACTTTGATATTTATTCCGTCATGCAACACTGTACTAAAATTCATTTTATACCATTTTTTGGGGACAGATAGAGCTTTCTTTTGGTGGTATTTAATCACCACTACAGGTTTTATTTTTTACTATATTAAGGAAAAATGACTGAAAATTTTGAAAAAAAAGTTTTTTTGACATTATGTTATAATACATTTATTATTACCCAATTTTTGGGTAAAATATAAAAGACGTGGTCACGTCAGGTAAATAGACACCAAACATGTCAAGCCTTAAAGCAGCCCTAGAGAGATCCATATGCAGCCCTAGTGACACCCTAATGCAGCCCTGGTGAGAATGCTCTGGTGAAAGCCCCCAGACACACCGCCGCACTACTAAATGCCCTTCGCAGACCTTCTGAAGCTTGCCATACCCTCCTGAAAGCAAATAAACTTTTGTACTGCAGCTGCCTATTGTTCTTCTCTTGTATGTCACAATGCTAAGCAAATGCAATGGACGATGGCAACTGCATATAGAGTAGTACAAATCTCAGCAATCTGCGTTTGCTGGTTGCCATTCTCCATTGCTGAATAATCATGGATTGCTGAGATTTGTAGTTCTCTATACAGGTCAGGTAAATAGACACCAAACATGTCAAGCCTTAAAGTTCCGCGTACCCGCGAGCAATATTGACTTGAGTCCTTCATCAACCAGCAAAGCTAGGGATTACTGGCGGTAAATAATGTCCAAACTCCATAGCAGATCAAGTATAAGTCTACATATCATCTGCTACCATCACCTCATCACAAAGTTATGGTTGTACGTGGAGTTATTTTAAGAATAGGTTTTGGGTAATTTGTATTGCATTTAAAGCCCAATTACAGCGCCACCACTTACCAACATGTATTTTTTCCTCAGGCTGTTCACATGATGCACAGGGTCCTGGTGCTTCTAGGTACTTTTCCAGTGCTGGGTGCTCTGCAATGATGCAGAGAGCATTGTTGACGTGATGGTGTCAGTGTCATTCTGAGCATCCTTGTACTGTGAGTGCAGGGTGCCACAGTGGTGCTCCTCCAGGGGATGGGCCCATGGCACAATGCATGGTATTTCGTTACCGTTTGATGTGGTGCGCTGCAGCACATGTCCATTGTCAATTTGCCATGGGGTACCATTATGAATGGATGGCACTGCAGTGCCATGGGTTTCTCATGTGTTGCGGTATTGCACGTGTTACCGCACGTGGTAGCACATCACAGCAGAGTAAACCGAGCCTTCTACTCCATGACAGACTAGAATGCTTTGTTGTAGAATGTTGTTTTTTCTCTACAACAAATGGATCATTTTGCTACAATCTGCTTTGTTTTTAGTTTGTAATTATGTACTTTTTGTGCTTTTGGAACATTAAATTGGATTGTCGCCTTTGACTAATGAGCTCCATAATGGAACCAGACATACCATTATTACTAGGGATGCACCGATACAAGCATCGGTATCAGCCGCGATACCGAGTATTTGCATGAGTACTCGTACTCGTGCAAATACTCCAAAACATAAAACGAGTACCTGTGCCGCGTCCGCCATCTTCAGGGACCCGGATCCGCCGCACACAGGACCTCCATCGCGTCTTCAATCAAGCAAGATGGCCGCGACCTCCTCTGTCATCTGCTTTATTCTGACCTCTCCCGCTGATTGGCCGATTGGATGATTGACAGGCTTCCTCACCAGTCAGGAGTGACTGGTGAGGAAGCCTGTCATCATCCAATCGGCCAATCAGCGGGAGAAGAGGT
>NW_017306457.1:1798944-1807595 GCF_000935625.1 Nanorana parkeri
ACTAGGGGGATACAAGCCTTAGTTAGCAATGGCATGATAAATATTAATTTAATTATTCAATGTCTTTTTTTTTATATGATAAATGTTATAATATAAAAAAAAGACATTGAATAATTAAATTAATATTTATCATGCCATTGCTAACTAAGGCTTGTATCCCCCTAGTGGGGAAAATAGACTACCACATGTCCAGACCCCAGAACAGTGTATTATTGTATAGTGTGGAACAGCTGTAGCCAATTCTGCATACCTGGCTATATATTATAAAGTTCTTATAATATAAAGCCAGGTATGCAGAATTGGATATAGCTGTGCCACACTACAGAGTGTTCATGTTCTTCATAATATTAAGAAACTGACCTAAAATCATGATTTTGTATTGCTTTAGAAAAAATGTGACCTGTCCCTTTTAAGAAAAAGTATCGGTAATTGGTATCGGCGAGTACTTGGAAAAAAGTATCGGTACTCGTACTCGGCCTTAAAAAAGTGGTATCGGTGCATCCCTAATTATGACCTATGTATTTATAGCTTAATTACTCCTGCTGCATGGTGATAGATATGAAAATGCTTGACGCCACGCAGAACTGCAGCGACACATTAAGCTTGTGATGCAAAAGTTCTTAAAGCTGAACTCCAGGCACATAAGGAAAGCGAGATTGCCGGAGTTACGTTTTAATTTTTAAACGAGGGAGAGGCAAGACCTGCCAATCCAGTGAGCTGCTTGCGAATGTGTACACAAAGAACCTACTGTTAGGCTAGGTTCACACCTAGGCAATTTATCACGCAAAGCAGAGGTTTTCATTCAAGTCTATGGAAGCTGTTCACACCTTTTGCGATTTGTCTCGCGGTAGAAATCATGTGTCGCATACAAAGGTGCAGGAGCTATTTGCAGGTGGTTGTCGCACGATTTGGGTCCCATAGACATATCTCTGCATTGAAAATCAAGAGACAACCACGTAAAAACAGCTCCCCAGCTCAATCACCTAGGTGTGAACCTAGCCTTAGGATTAGGGAGCAGAGGGATGACTTCATCAGTCTGCTGCTGCTCTTTTACTATTTAGTCAGCAGGCTGGGGGTGGAGTTAGGGCACCACTGTATTTCTTAAAGAGGACCTTTACCCATATCTTTAAAATAACAAAGACGTCTTTTGAAATGTTTAGTAATAACAATCTACAAACACATACTTCTAGATAATTGCCGGCTTTTTATTGTTTGCTTATCTTATTTTCTTTTATGTTCTTTGCATACCTCTTTTCTTTCCCATTATTCTGACAGTGGCCATTTTTACTAAGAGCAGATTAATCCATCTCCCTTTACTTCTGGAACTCTGGCAAATGTGACTAGGACATGTGACCATGCACATCAGCTCAGGGGAGGGAAATGCCTTTCCCTGAGATCTCTTGAGATTACAGATGAGATTGTCCAGCTGATATAACCTTTGCAGGATGCATCCCTTGGGCACAATTACATAATTTGTGCCAAAGTGGACCAGGAAGAGGATGAACTCTATTTGTAAGTTTAAAAAAAAAATGTTTAATGAATTTCAGATGCTTTTAAATCAGCATTCGAAGCTTCATGCTGATGTGATTTTTAGTTGCATAGTATTTGAGGTTAAAAAAAAGACACAGGTCCATGACGTTCAACCTTTGTGTGGCTGTTGTGCGTGCATATGATTCCGTATGTGGTCTAGTATTTAAGAGTACCTGTACCCCTGTAGGTTACGGTCTCTTAGGATGGTATCTGATTGATTTTTGAACAAATCAATATTCTTTGCAGATACCACTGCTTGTGGCAGAGAGTTCTAACTGAAAAGAAGCCCCTATGCCCTTTGTGGTTAAATCTTTTCTCCACCAATTTTAGGTGGTGGCCTCTAGTCTTTGTTAAGGAGTTTACAGTAAAAAGTTTGGTGCCGATGTTACCATCACCACTGAACATTTGTACATCAAAATCATGTCCCCTCTTAATCTCCTTTTTAAGGGGGTAAAGGTTCACTTTCAAGTATGCATCATGAATTACTTGTTTTTTCTATTTTTCATCCTTTGTTGCATCTCATTGCTGCTAATCTCCTGCAGGCTCATTTTAGCTACTTCCTGTCTACATGCACTCAAGCAATGGCTGCCTGGCATTTCTCCCGGTGATGTTGCTAATGGGGATCACGGTGGACCATGTCAGTGCAATGCTTTATGAAAGAGCCATCTGTAGTCTTCATCAGAAAACCAAGAGACAGGATGGGAGTACAGTTTGGAATCAGGGACAGTCAGGAGTCAGGGACTGAAGGTTGGCACCCTGTAACATGGTTGGCACCCTGTAACATGTATTTAACTGTTTGCCTGGAGTTTAGGTTTAGGCCCCTTTCACATGGGCTGATCAGGAGAGGATCACAGCAGTACGGAGCGGATGTCACCTTACTGTACGTACAATGCAATTACTAGACATCATGCCAGTTTATGGGGAATCGGATGTAAACGGAAATGTGTCCGTTTACATCAGATTGCCCCCGATCTGGCACAATCCGGTCTGGTGAAACGTATCTCTGATCCATCTGTTTCTCTGGGCCTGGCTGGAGGCGGGAGTAACTTGGTGTAAACAGACGTCCGTTCATTTACACACGGCTGCCCATAGACTTGCATTGGCCATCCGATCTGGTCCGCCTGAAAAACTGACGGGCGGACCCGATCGGAGGGGCCTTTAGGCTCCATGCACACCTATATTTTAGGTGCAATTAGGGATTACTGTGTCAGGAAGACGCTATCACCTTTTAACTTGAATGGGTGATAGCTGCTGCTTGTAAACGGCAGGTTAAGGATTCCTGCTGCAATAAATCGCAAGTTCCTGATGGAGGAATCCCTAATCTCACCGGAAATATAGGTGTGAATAGAACCTTAAGAAGTTTGATCAGTATAAAGGTGCCCATACACCTTACGAAAATCATCCGATATTCGTAAGGTTGATGGGCAGTGTACAACCGCAAATACTGTACAATCCTCCGACTTTTGACTTTCCAGCAGGTTAGAAAACTTCTGTCGAATCGTACGATTTTCGCAAGGTTGGTGGCGTTTCCGTACGTCAAAATTCGTACGAGTAACACAAACGAAAATACGTGCGGTCGATTACCGCAATTCGTCCAGGTGTTTTTTTTAAACTACAGCTGATTGAACCTTGCGATAATCTGGCAGGATGGGGCCGCTGTACGAAAATTGTACGACGGTTCGATCATTGGACAAAAATGTTTGTCCGATGATCGCAAGGTGTATGGGCAGCTTAAGACTCGTCAGTGTCTGTGGTTGTGTGCTTTTGATGATCTTCGATTTGTGAGCCGCAATACGCAATATCCATCTGCAGTATAATAACAAATAGTGAGGGTCAGTGTTTGGTCATATATAAAATTGTGGTTGTGTACCAGAACCTGCACAATGAAAATGTGGTGGGAGACTATTGGGGGACTATCAGGGATGGTTAAGAGGCGCACAGTCAAGACTTTTATTCATTGTGTACCTGGAATTGAGGGGGAACTGTAAAATTTGCTTTTAGCAGGTCAGTGAGCAAAATGATTTTGTTATAACCGCCTTTATTAAAGAAAACCCCCAAAAACCCACTTTGAATATTCCAGGTAGCCGTCTTTTCACTCCAAGCAGCCAGCCACCTGGATAAGACAGGAACGCTGAACGTTAAGGTACGTCTCCGCGTCCACGAGCGCTCTGCACTGCTCCTCTCTGTTGTGTGTTAAAGATGCCACAGGCGGTGTCAGGAACATATCACAAAGTCTCTTGATGTCTCAGCGTGACATGAGGAAAAGGGATTTTAAACACAGTTACTATGGCAGCTGAGCTCCAGGCAAACTAAACCGGGAGACGAATATCTAACAAGTGAGCGGCGGTCTATTTTCATTTATGTGGAAACCTAGAGTCCCGCTTACAAATTTGTGGCGCATCACAAGCAATGTTTAATTCTTCGCTAGAATCCAGTAACATTGTACATTAAATTTCTCCAGAATCATATATGTAGATATGCTGAGAAGAGAAAAGCAGGCGTACATTGTGGAATTCTCCTACCCTGCAGTGTTTATGCGGCTTTCTTTGTTTCCTGCCACATGTAAATTGACTTTTGTACAATACGTTTCGTGCGCAGCGTTTTGTGTTCTGCCTACGGTTGTTATCCGTGCAGAAATTGTATTGCAGTTTATAGGGTGGAATGAAATCACTGAGGGCCCATTCACATCCGTGCATTGCGCTGTGTTTACCAAGGCGTGATAAATGTGCTATTAATGCCAAAATGTATTAAGTTATTTCAAATCCTGATTAAATTACTTACAATTGAAGCTGCACCTTGATGTTTAGAAGTTTAACGTTCCTGCAGAGTCAGCTGGTCTCCTGAGCACTGGTCCTGATTAGGGCTGCAACAATTAATCGACATAATCGATTATAATCGAGTATTGAAAAAGTTGTCAACTTTTTCAATAATCGAATAATCGGCTTCTGATTGGTTGGCCCTGTTCACGGCATTCCCCTCCTCCCTGCTTCCCTCTCCAACTTCCTCCCTTCTCCATGCTAGTAGATGGACAGCTACTGGAGACTGCTCTTTCCCTTGTGATCTTATACTGGACAGGAAGTTTAGGAAAGCCGAGCTGAGAGAGTTGGGGCTGTTTGGCAACATGATGACTAAGAGCTTGGGGAAAAATTTTAAATACTTTGTTGGGCAATCTACCGTATATTTGTTCTGGATTCATTTAACAGCCCATTAATTTTAATGGGCTGCCAATGCTCTACAACGCAGGAAAAAAATCAAGCATGCATCATTTTTTCCTGAAGTAGCACTTATCTGTTATGGTGCATGGCAGTGCATCATGACAGCATGTGTGGCATGTTGTGCTTCTATAACATGCCACACAATGCTATCAGTTATGATGCGTTGCATTGCTGGTGCATTGTGCTAGTGCATTGGGTGCCATTTAAAATGCATTGCACCACATTACACATATTGCCATGGATTGCTGTAATATACAGTTGTGCTCCATAAGTTTACATACCCTGGCCATTTTTCATATAAACGATAACACAAAAACCTTTCTGTCAGCCATTTATTATCAATCAACTGTGTTTACTCTTTTTCAATCATAAAGACAACAGAAACTACCCAAATGAGCCTGATCAAAAGTTTACATACCCAGATGATTTTGGCCTCATAACATGCACACAGGTTGACACAAAGGGGTGTGAATGGCTATTAAAGGAAACCATCCTCACCTGTGATCAGTTTGCATGTAATCAGTGTGTGTGTATAAAAGGCCAATGAGTTTCTGGCCTCCTGACAGACCCTTGCATCCTTCGTCCAGTGCGGCACTGACTGTCTGGATTCTGAGTCATGGGGAAAGCAAAAGAATTGTCAAAGGACCTGCGGGAAAAGGTAGTTGAACTGTATAGAATAGGAAAGGGATATACAAAGATGACCAAGGAATTGAGAATGCCAATCAGCAGTGTTCAAACTCTAATCAAGAAGTGGAACATGAGGGGTTCTGTTGAAACCAAACCACGGTCAGGTAGACCAACTAAACTGTCAGCCACAACTGCCAGGAAAATTGTTCTGGATGCAAAGAAAAAACAATTTATTTTTTTTGCCCTAGAGTTGGGCTTTAACCAGTTGACATCCGCGGTGTTAAACCCCCTTCCCATCCAGGCCATTTTTCAGTATTCAGCGCTGCGGTACTTTGACTGACATTTATTCCGTCATGCAGCGCTGTACTGAAATTAATTTTATACCCTTTTTTGGGGACAGATAGAGCTTTCTTTTGGTGGTATTTATTCACCACTGGGGGTTTTATTTTTTTACTATATTAAGGAAAAATTACCGAAATTTAAAAAAAAAAACAGTTTCCCCTATATTAAATGATAAAACATTTATTATTACCCAATTTTTTGGTAAAATATAAAAGATGGGGTCACGTCGGGTAAAAAGACACTAAACATGTTAAGCCTTAAAATTGCGTGCGCGCGCGAAACCTCAAAAAACGATAATACCCAAAATTGGCCATAGGCGACGCTTTAAAAGCTGTTACCGCTCATCAGTTTAGTGTTATCAGTGATTGATGGCCCTAAAATGATTGCTCTCACTGCGACGTTCGCGGCGATATGTAACATGTGTAGCGCAATTGTAATTTTTGCGCGCTGGGGCACCGGACGCGTATTTACGTTTATAGGCGCGTAAACGTGGGGGTGGGGGAGTTAAACATTTTGGGTGGGTTTTTCCCCTTTTTTTATATGTGACTTTTATTTTTTTTTTATTTATATTTATTTTTTTTGCACTTATTGTTATTGCTATTATATAGGGGGGATAACAACCCCCTATATAATAGCAAAGGCACACTGACAGGTCCTCTTTATGGAGACATTAGGGGTCGCTAGGACCCCTAATATCACCTGTGGACCCCAAAAGAAGCTGATGAAGCAGAGATCTGCTTTATCAGCTTCTTCTCTCTGGCTATAGCAGCTAGATGACTGACAGGTGTATGCGGAAGTGATGTAATACACATCACTTCTGCATTCACAGCCCGGACGGGGATCAGCAAGGAGCTGAACTCCCGTCCTCCTCCTCCTCCTGACGCCCTCGGAGCCGGTCCCGGGATCCAAGATGGGGCAGCGGCAAGAGGTTAAAGGAGAAGTATTGGGTGAGTAAAATCTACTCTTTTCAATACTTAGAGCCGGCGTGTAACAGCTGCTGCTCTATAGATTGAGAGTGGAGTGATCACAAACTGCTGATTGCTCAGCTCACTGTCTCTTCTCCCTGCAGAGAGCGGTGTCTGTCAGTCACTGGTCCCCCCCCTCTCCCCTCTTTGTTCCTCCAGCGTTCATGTTCATTGGAGGGACAAACGGGAGGGGGTGGGCACAGTGGGCTCTAGAGAGGCAGCCGTCAATCGGGCAGTGGGGTGGATCCCGACCAATATTGTTGGGATCTTACCCGGCTGCAGTGCGGCTCTGCGGCAGAAGCCTGCTAGATGCTGGGTTACAGATGTACATAAGTAAATGTACTTCTGTGACCCAAAAGAGGAGTAAAGCAAAAAAAAAACCAAATCTTTAAAGCTTTATATTTAAAGCTATAGGCTTTAAGGTTTGGTTATAGGTCTACTTTACAATCTAACTATTGGGAAATACAAAATGACATAGTCTGTCACTAGCAGAAACCCAGCAATTTTTGATTTTCTGAGTCCCCTCTGTAAGACAATCTGTTATCTCTTCATTTCCTACAATGGTGTGCCACTGCTCGGCAGTGAAATTGCACAATATCGTTGTCACCCTGTGGATAGGGTCTTAGGCCCCGTTCACACCAGGGCGGTTCAGCGGCTGAACCGCCGACATGAATGATCCTATGCATTGCTGTGGGGACCATTTGTGCCACCGCGCGTCTGCATGTGAGCCGAACCGGCTGCCGCCTAAACTGCTCCCTGACCCTTTTTTTCTGCGCCGATCAGCACGGTTTCTATATAGATTTCAATGGAACCACGCTGATCAGCACGGTTTTGGCAGTTTTAAATTGCGTTTCAGTGCTGAAACGCAAATAAAACCGCCCAACACCTCCCTTCAAATAGACTTTACCTCTAAACTCAAGATCTAAATTGTAATATATTGCAGCTTATCAGTCCCACATGCACTGGTTTACTTTTTCTTTAGGCACATTTTCTACAGGTATGGAAACATTCAGTTTAGCCTGCTAAAAATGTTGTGGCCATCTTTGTGCACTGAACTGAAATATCTGTCAAATACCAAACAACTCCCTACTAAATAATGCAGATGAGGAGAAGGGAAGGTGTTTGTAGTCTATAACAGGAGAGCATTCTTAGGTGGTAATGCTCCTCCTCTATAGATGAAAGGTTTAAGTCATGTGAATAAAAGCTGACCATTGTAAGTACTCCTGTTGGTTTGTCCCAACCCCCATAACTGCCCCTTTTGCTGGACAGCTTGGCCTTTTACAGGACGTGGGAAATCAATGGATCTACTAGAAGGATCAACAGGCAGCATGGAGACCGAGCTATCACTGACAGCTCTTTGAGAGTAAGGATTGGGAGCTGGTAGGACCAGCTCCCGATCATGTGATCAATGCGATAGCCACATATCTCTTATTCTTTAGTGGGCAGCAGGAGATACGGTGAATCTTTATGGAGGTTCTCTAGTACAGCATTTCTCAACCTTCTTTCAGTCATGGCACCCTTTAAAAGTATGCAAAACCTCAAGGCACCCCAGTCTAAAATGTAAGAAACTCTAGATTTAAAAATGACCTCCCCTTCACGTCAGGAGCAACATCCTTTCACATCAGAGCCCCCTATTCCCATTACAAGCCCCTTTCACATGAGGAGCTCCTGTTTACATCAAGAGCCCCTTTCACATTAGAGCCTCACCTTTTCATGAGAGTTCCCCCTTCACATCAGAAGCCTGCTTCCACCATGGAAAGGCATAAAACCATGCAGAATGTTCCGAGGCATACCTGAGGAAGCCAGAAGGCACCCCGGGGAGCCACCCTGGTGGTGAAAGAGTTGATCTAGGTTAGTCTTAGCAATAGGATCAGTGTCAGATTCAGTGTTTGTCTCTGTGTGTGTGTGTGTTTTAGGTAGGATAAAAAAAAAGGTTTTTATATGTTATATTGGTGTTGGTTAGGGCCGAAAC
>NW_017306457.1:1807924-1817751 GCF_000935625.1 Nanorana parkeri
GGGGGGGACATGTGTCCCAGGCACCCTGTATCGTGGGGGCGGGGGGAGGCTGACACATGGGCGGAACTACCAGGGTCGCATCGACCGGACCCTGGCGTTCTGCCACTTCCTGCCATTCAGGACAAGGCAGAGAAGAAGAGCCCTCTCCTCTCATCCGGCCACCCCCACAGCATCACCCAGAGCAGATGGAGACCTGCGAGGGTTGCGAGGCAATTCTGAGTCTTTGCCCCGGCTGACTGAATGTCTAGCTTCAGCACTGCTGTCAGTGGTAGTGTCAATGTCTGTGTGTGTTTTTTGGTACACACAGGTACAGGTACAGACAAGAAATAATATACACATATGTTGTATGCCCATGCAGTTCGGGAGTAGGAGAGTTTATTTTGGCTTTTTTGTGGCAGGGCATGGTAATGGCAAGAAATATACAGCTAAAATTTAAAAATATTTTTGTACTATTTTGGGCAAGTTTTCCTTAAAGGGTTTCTAAACCCTCTGATGTTTTTGCATATATCTACTGCTAGCAAGCATATATGCAAAAAGTAAAAGCCAAAACAAACGCTTTAAAAGCGGTTTAAACTTACCCCTGTCTTTGCCGCGCACCCCTGTCTGAGAATGCGAAACTGCTCGGGCGACCACAAAGCATCTTGGGGCGGGCGCAGTACGGGTTTTCGCCCGGGAGACGAGGAGAGACACAAGGTATGGACGCGGGCACCCGCATGCAGACACCGTGGGACAGGAAGTGCCAGCAAGGACAGAGGAATCGGCGCTGGATTGGAAACCTGTCGCAGCGCTGGAGAGAAGGCTGAAAAGGACAAGAAAGAAGATACATCAAAGTTCTAGCCGACCTGTGACAGTGAGACTGTCACAGGTCGGCTCAGTAGATCGGGAGGTGAGCGAACACATAACGGCGTTCGCTCACTTCTCGATCTTGTCACGGCTCTCTGCCGTGACAGGGGAGGGGCTCTATTCCCCCCTCCCCGCTCTGATCCTCCAGCGCTGACTGGCGGAACGGACGGGGGAGGGGGCAGGTACAGCTGGCTCTGCCTCTAGATAGGCAGAGCCAGCTGTCACTCACGTAGCTGGGCGGATCCAGACATAATCGTCAGGATCTGCTTCAGCTGCGGCGTCTCAGTATACCGCAAGCTGTAGCTCGTGGTATACTGAGCTAAGGGTCACGAGAGGACGCTAGTTTGTGTCCTCCCGTTACCCTAAGGAGAACTATGGGGAAAAGCCCTGACCCCATAGTTCTCCTTTAAGCATTTGCAAAGATAAAAACATTTTTACTAACGCATCAGAGTTGCAAAACCGGGTTCAGGTGTAATGGTTTTGCTTCATCTTCTGTCATTAAGGGGTTAATCTCTTGTCTTCAGAGTATTTGTGTTACCATTTGAAATGGGTTTCCAGGGCTTTCCTGCAAATGGTTTTCTCCTATAATTCCTCCATCTATGTCTTCATTAAATGCTTGTCAGCGCTCGGCCAGGGAGATGGATTTTTGGCAGCTGCACAGGAGAAAACAGAACATGGAGATTAGTGTTATTTGGCTCTGGGAAATCGGATGGAGGTAACACTTAACACATCGTTATTAGATATTGGTTTCTTGATTAAAGTCTAATATCTAAAGCCCGATGTTTGTTTTTAGATTTATTTATTTTTTATTAGGTTTTAGATAGATTTTAGGTTTAACCCCCTGCTGGGTTTTGTTTCCTGTGTTCCTGCAGGGGATGAATTCTCTCTCTATTTGTCATGGTAACCATTCTCTGCAGGACAGAACTATTGGAATAGACAAAATATAGATGATCATCAATGAAATCGATTCGTTGTTGTGGCCCTAATTTAGCTATACCTTCTCTTCCTTTTAAAGCTCAACTAGTGTAAGTACCTGCCACTTGCATTTCCATGCACAGCAGCACTCAGCCTGGGAGAGGAGGAAGGGTAGCTCTGACAGCCAATCACATGAACTGACAAAGAACATGATGATAGAAGAAGATAGAGTAAGCAGAGGGATGACATCCTCAGTATGGCCGGTTTCTTTAACTGTCCAGTCAATAGGCTGGAAATAGGGAGAGGACACCACCATAGTCCTTCAGTCCAAAATGCACTCGGAGATAATGGTATCATCTGCCCGGCTGTGCTTTCTGGCAGGGCTTTGTAAATGTATTTCTCTCTCTCTCTCTCTCTCTCTCTCCTTTTTTTTCTTTCTCTCTTTCTCTCTCTCCTCTCTCTCTCCTCTCTCTCTCTTTCTCTCTCTCTCTCTCTCTCTCTTTCTCTCTCTCTCTCTCTCTCTCTCTCTTTCTCTCTCTCTCTCTCTCTTTCTCTCTCTTTCTCTCTCTTTCTCTCTCTTTCTCTCTCTTTCTCTCTCTTTCTCTCTCTTTCTCTCTCTTTCTCTCTCTCTCTCTCTCTCTCTCTCTCTCTCTCTCTCTCTCTCTTTCTCTCTCTCTCTCTTTCTCTCTCTCATCCTAATATTGAGTAGATCCCCCTTTTGCCGCAAAAACAGCCCTGACTCTTCAAGGCGTGGGCTCCAATAGACCTCTGAAGGTATGCTGTGGTATCTGGCACCAAGCTGTCAGTAGCAGATCCTTTAAGTCTTGTAAGTGGGGACTCCATGGATTGGACTTGTTTTTCAGCACTGTTATCTGCTTAAACCCCAAGCAAAACCAATTTAAAACATGCCCCGCAAGGCATTAAAAACACATCCAGATCTGGTCTGAAGATGGTGTGAACAAGCCCTGAAGCCATACAGTTGTCAACATTTTTTTATTTGTGTCCGTGTTGCAGTGAGAGAATTTCCTTCACCTTCTGTCTGGTGAAATGGTCACTGTGACAGGAAGTAAGGAGAAATCTTTGTAACGGAGTGCCTGATAGCAGAAGGGGTTCTACAGTAACCCTTCCACATTCTATCCAACACTAAAGAAAAGAGAAAAAAAAAAGTTGGCCATACAGTTTTAAGCTTTACTTGCTTTGCCTGAGAAGCTAACAATAGGAAGAGCGCCGTTCGTTTTCCAGTGAGTCGTCTTGTGTCAGATACCTCCTGTGTGTATGATTACTGTCAAGTCTGTGACATTGCATCCTTCTGCTGGAATTTCCACATGACTCTGTGCCAGCAGCACAGAAGGAGCCCTCTGATGTTGGCAGACAAATGCTGATTTGGGATCTAGTTCTGGGCTTCGCTAGTCAGCTTTTGGCATCTCTTATCTCGCCGTGCGCTATGCTATCGCTTTGAGTCATCTTCAGTTCTTCCCCAACCAGGTTTGTGGAACTGTTCACGGAGAGGTGCTACTTGTGTTCTCTGCGGCCCCTTAGAGGAACCTGTACTGTGATTTACAGCAATCTACCTCCGGGTGGATTTGATTTATGATCATGATTTAAAATCACTAGTAAAAAAGCTCGATTTTAAATCATAATTTTTACCGAGCAACTGTCATCTCTGAGTGAAAGCCAATATGTTGCGCTTAGTATTGTATATGTTTGTATACATTGTTGCAGCTAGTAATCCAATACTGTTTGTCCTAGCGCAACTAAACTGGTTAATAATCAACTGTCATCTCTGTCCCGCAGCGGCTCCTCCTCTGACCCGCTGTTGACTCAGCGACCGTTCCATTCACTTTAATGGGGCGGCTGGTGATGCGACAGTGACTCAACAAGGTGAGGGACGTGGCGGGCAGCAGGTGAGTGGATGCCCGCTAAGTGCTCTTTAAATGTAAGGACTCATTCTTGCTGGTAGTAAGAATCTTTAATATTATTATTTACAAACAAAATGAAGGTTTCCTATTTTAGAACAATAAGCTATCAGGTGAGTAAAACAGCGATATCAGAACAGTTTTTAGGTTAATCACAAATACTCAGATTCTTTTATTTAATAAAAACAATAACATTGTGACATTTTCTTTAACATCAATGTTTAGTAATGCATCAATGCAGTGCATGTTATCTCAGCTTGCAGAGCTTGGATTCATTGAATGAGTTTACCAAAAATTTAAATATTGCAGGATATACAGCCTCATGCTACATAACTAAGCTCCATTGAATAAGCTAAATTTATTAATGCATCTTAAATAGAAAACCATCTTTAGATAGATAGATTTTTACTCCAAAAGCATTTTATTAAAATAAATTTGATTTAAAATGAAAAAAAATCTGATTCTTCTTTTTTTTTTTTATCCACCCTGTTCTACCTGCTGTATGATCATGAGATCAAATATAGATCCAAACTCAATCACTAAAGTCTAATTTTAAAGTTCAACACATTTATGTTTCATCTATAGTCAAAAACTAAAAATAAATATGTATTGAATATCGAATTTCCATAAGTTCTGCTCCACTCCTAATAACCATATCAATCTAGAAGTTTGCAAAGTTTCTTACTAAAGGTGCCCATAGGATGGACTTACTCAATGCAATAACCCACTTTCAATCAGCCTTGTGAATATGCACGTACTTGTATCACAACTTACAGACCCTTCTGAACACTTTAACATTATCATTGGTTGCTAGAAGCAACGCATGATGGGATATTTGGTCTTGAGACATTGATTTTGCATCACATCAAGCAGCAGGGAAATCCATGAAGTTGTTGAAAGTGATGGGTAGATGGAAGGCAGCTTTGATTGCATTATGAAAACCAAATATAGTTTGTATACCTATTACAATGCTGATGTTATAACAGGATAGGATATGCTGGGACTTTGAAACCCCTTTAATATAATTCCTAGTGATCCTGCTATGAAGGTCCTAATTCCTAGTGATCCTGCTATGAAGGTCCTTATGCAGCACTCCTGTGATGATCCTGCCTGTTGAGAACCAGCAGCTTACACGAAGTGTTGTAGAGTGTATGTTAACGTATCCTTGGTATGGAACATTGTGTCCATGAATGTTGATATACAGAATTCAAACAGGTAAATAAAAATAATAATAATTCATATTATATTAACTATGGCTGTACTGATACCAAGTATTTGGGTGAGTACTCGTACTTGTGCAAATGCTCAGATACCTTCCCCAATACCGGAACTTCCAGTCAGAGAAAAATTTCCTCTGAACGGCAGTGTTGTAGGGGAACATGGAGTCAGCTTCCCGGGCAATGACCTGCCTTCCTCATTGGCCCGGGAAGCCGGCTCGATGCTGATTGGTTGGGAAGCCGGTTTCCCGGCCAATCTTAATCGAGCCACCCAAGCAACATGGAAGCCGGTTTCCCGGGCAATTAGAAAGCCGGGCGGCATGTCAGGACCTGCCGGCCAACTTCCTGATTGCTCGGGAAGCTGGCTCCCTTCCAGCGGAAGCACCAGGATTGGTACTCCTGTATCGGCGAGTGCAAAAAGCAAAATATCGGTACTCGATACCGATAAAATGGTATCGGTGCATCCCTAATATTAACACTACATTTTGAGTAATGGGGAATAAATGGTGGTTTTGCGCACATTTTTTTCCGTCATTTTTTTTCCCCCCCAGATAAAATGAAATAATGGATCTTGGGCTCTTGGAGCTGTGTCATATTTTCTCCAGCCAATGGGTGGAGGTCCATTTGTCCTTTTCATATCCTAAGCATGATTGCTTTCCGCTGTGCTAAATGTAGTCTGCACAACTCCAATGTGTCAGGGACTTATCGGTAGATTCTATCAGACAAAAGGAGCTGCAAAACAAGTTGCTTTATCTATAGATGACTTATAGTTCTCTGGGAACCTTGTCACATGTTAAATGTTTATTTGTAAAGATTATATAGCCTCCAACCGCAAATATAAAACAGTTTAAAACCTATAAATGTAAAACAAATGTAACCAAAACCATTCTTATTTGTTGATTTCCCTTTAAAACTTTTGTTTGAAATGACGTGATCAGATTGGATCTGCTTTGTCTAGGTCTCGGTGGCTGGAAATGGTGAATTAGTTGAAGGGACTGGATGTTTTCTGTACTGACAGCTCAGGGACACCCTGACACATTAATGATTTATTAAAAGTTGTAGTGTGTTGTTTTTCTTTGTTTTAGTTTCTATATCTAGGAGCTTCCCTTTGAGAAATAGCAGTTGAAGGACTGCTCAGCTTCATTTTTTACTACTCTGCTTGTACTTCTTAGTATTGGTCCAGATATTGCCAACTTTACAAGTGTTGTGACATCGCTGATCGCTATTTAAAGGTAGACTGCAGTGGAACTAAAAACAGGGAGCACAGACTACTAAATAGTATATGCCAGCTTAACTCAGTACTGCAAGTGTTCACCCAGGCTTTGCTGTAGTGTACCAGTCCATCCCAGACATGTATGCTAGCAGTCTGATGATCTAAGAACCCCTGCTTTAATCTAGCTCTCTCCCAGATATACCACTGTAGACTGCTTGCTGTCTCTTATATTGCAACTGAAGCCATTTTTTACATTTTTGGATATAATGGAGACCCGACACCTTTTCAGGTCTTTATTGCTGTCTGAGTCAATGTTACAAAATGCTGTAAGAAACCTGTCTCAGCAGCAGATTAGCAGGGAGTACACTGTATGACCCTGTGCGGTTCTCTTGGTTTATGCTGCTAAGGATTAAGTTGGCCATACTCTGGTTGAATTTTGGCCAAGTCCTGCCAACTCAGACACATTTTGACTACTGTGTGCTCTGGGACTCCTCACCTCACCCCACCCCACCCCAACCAACACACACCCACTCACCACAGTTAGAATACAATAGCTCAGCAGGGGGATTCTGCCATCTAAGCTGTTGATTGTTGTATGGCCGGCCTTGCACAGAAATAAAAGTAAAGTAAACTGAGTGAACCTTCTAAAGTTGGGGAATTTTGAAACGATTTTGGAACTTCGTTCGACTTGCTAATCATTAATGCCGCAAAATCGATTGATTTTGACTACAGTGACAAATACATTTGAAGGAGCATGTTGGAAATTTTTTCTTGATCGAGCAAAATGCAGTAACTGTAGTTTTTTTGGGGAAAACACCATTTATTTCAAAATCAAATGTTAACTAAAAACGAAAATCAAACGAAATTTCGAATGACAATCTCCAAGCCTCTGATGGTATTATTGAACGTTGCAATGGGATTTTTTTTAATGTTCCTGCAAAAATCTACCTGTGTGTGTATACTAGGGATGCACCGGTACTGATACTAGTATCTGTGCCGATTCCGAGTATTTGGGCAACTACTCGCCCAAATGCTCCTGATGCCTATCCCAGTACCTGAACTTCCGGCATCAGGAAGCTGGGTGGTGGGTCATTACATGATGCCCGGCTTCCTGATCGTCACTTGGTGACTAGGGAGCATGGAGCCAGCTTTCTGGCCAATCGGGAAGATGGACGCCATTTAATGACTCGCCCCCCGGCTTCCTGATTGGCCAGCAAGCCGGCTCCATGCTGCCTCATAACCTGGTTACAAGGGAACATGGAGACGGCTTCCCGCGAAGCGGGGCGGCGAGTCGTTACATGTTTCCCAGCTTCCTTAATGGGACTTCTGGTATCCGTATTCGGTATCGGTGCGTACCGGAAAAACAATATTGGTACTCGATACAGAAAAAAACGGTATCGGTGCATCCTTTTGCATACCCAACTTAACTTTAGCACAGTTGCAGTGTTTACCCAATAGCATCAGTAGCCTGCTGATTGGATTTGTTGCCTGGAGCTGTGCTTCGTAACAGCCCGGCGAATCTTGGTGGAATACTTTAGTTACACCGCAGAAAGAAGGTGGGAATTTTATATTTTGCCATAAAGATTATATACTAGAGCTGCAGCTAACGATTATTTTCAAAATCGATTAGTTAGCCGATTATTAAGTTCGATTAATCGGATAAACAATAAAATAAATTTTAAAAAATGGCTCCAATGATGGGACTACTAGTTTGTATTGAGGTTGTAGTCCATCACAGGAGAAAGCTTGGAGCGGTGGAAGTAAAAAAGAAAAAATAGTGTGGTGTGCAATATAGTGAAATGGAAAGTGTCAAATTATACAGCAATGAATGCAGAATGGCATCGGCTATTTCTATAATAAAAATTAGCCTGCATGATTTGAGGTCATCTTCAACTGTGCCTGTAGGCTCATAGATTGGACTGACTTGCTCTTAGATTTTGTTAATTTTTAACCCATGTACAAAAAGAATCAAGTATAGTTTCTGCCTTCATTACCTTTTCATGTTTATTGTAAAATTATATGCAATAATCCTTTCCAGTTTCATGTTATAGTGTTATAGAGCACTAAAGGTGTGTGTGTGTGTGTGTGTGTGTGTGTGTATCTGTATGTACAAAGTATACATTTATATAATGTATATGTTACATGGCTAATGTTTAACTATATTCACAGTACTTCTATGTTTCTAAGTGTAATCATAACAAATGTTTGTTTCTTTATCACAAGTTTGGCATTTGTGGAATTGCACATAGTGGGTGGTTTGTGGTTAATCTTGTGTGACTGGAGAAGACGCATATTAGGGATGATAGTGGTGCTTATCTTATGTTTTTGTTTTGTGTCTCTGTCTCTTTTAGTGTCCATTTACAGTATCTGGTTTTATGACAAGAATGACTGCCAGAGGATTGCAAAGCTGATGACCCAGTGAGTATGATTGCTGGATCTTACCCTTTTTTACCTCCTAAGAAGCCTTTACGGGACTTGTCGGCTGATGGGGAACAGAGTGGGTTTGCTGAGTTTCCATGTAGTGTCTTAAAGTGACACTGAACTTGGAAGTTAAATCTTAAAAATGCATTGAAGTACCTTTTAACTATTACAAAAATGTATGTTATTTGTGTATTACTCAGCTGTAGATCCTCAAATCATCTCTGAATTGGTGCTGACATGGTCCTTCCTTCTGGAGGGGGGCTACTTTTGTTCCCCATGGTCATTGAGTGTGTTGTAAAGTAGCCACTGCTCCAAGCTCACTCCCGTGATGAACTACAATGTCATGTTTAGTTTACTAATTTATATTGAGAACGTAGCCAAGCATGGGAGCAAACTTGGGGTAGTGGCTACTTTATAATACACACAGGGACCACGTGAAACAAAAGTAGATGGACAGTGTCAGTACCAATTCATGATTTGAGGATCTACAGCGGAGTTATACACTAGCTGATGTCTGCTATTTGCTTGGATGTCTCTGGATTCCATGCTTTGAGTCACCAACCCAGAACAAGCATGCAGAGCAGAGAAGTCAGGGTAAGGTAAGAGTGCCGATATGCATACTTTGGGTCTGTGACTTAGAAAGTACTAAATCTGTTGATTCAACAGGACAGCCAGTCAACTAGCATTTTCAGAAGGAGAGGTCAACACTGGCATCCTCTATACCCCTGCAGTATAGGTTTCCCTTTGGTGCTGTTGGCAGAATGGTGGCTGATGGAGGATGAAGGACAGGAGGCAGAAGCACTTTGACCGTCCAGTATGTGATAAGAGAATGTTTGATTTGTTTCTGCTACTCCTGGGAAGATATTGCCTATATACTGTTGTTATTCATTCTTTGTCTCAAGATAAGACGGTCCTTGTTTCTCCCTTAAAAGGAATACCCAGTTGTTTCTCTTCTCCCTGGTTAGAACATGCAAAGTGTTTTCATTGTCCTGAAATAGCTGCACTATAGTCATATAACTGATGGATCCGAGTGGCATTTGGAGCCAGAGGGTGATTCAGCCTGTTGACATCCACCCAAGTTTGAAATATCAATTTGGGCGTACTATTCATTTGATGCAGAACTCCTGGCGGATGCTAAAAACACCAGTTAATTCAGTTCAGTGTTTATTAAATGTATATTTAAATGCAGCTAGTGTAAGTGACTAAATGTATCTTGTCAGCCATGTAATGCTCTGAGCTCAGACTTGGAAAGGGAGGGGCAGCACTAAGAGCCAATCAGGTATGCTGCAAGGGAGCAATCGG
>NW_017306457.1:1819186-1824011 GCF_000935625.1 Nanorana parkeri
GCCGCGGGCGAGCTGGGGGGGGGGGGGGGGGGGGGGGAAGCAGAGTGAGCAGAAGGATGATCCCATCAGCCTGTTGCTTCTTCACTGTTCAATCACAGTGTGGGGCAGGTAGATGATCAGTCTGTATTGCTTAAAATAGAACTATGGGGTAAGTTTTTTCATATATGAACCTCCTCCCGTGACCCAAAGCTCAGTATATCGTGGGCTACTGCCCGCTATATACTCAGAGCGCCAGGATCGATCCTGACAATACTGTCGAGATCCACCCAGCTGCGTGAGTGACAGCTGGCTCTGCCCGCCCCCTCCCCTGTTCGTTCCTCCACTCATCGCTGGAAGATCGGAGAGGGGAATCCCTACGGGGAGCGGTAACTGACAGTCACCGCTCACTGCAGGGACATGATTGGGAAGTGAGTGGATCGGTGCATGTTTCTTCTCGCTTCCCAATCGATAGAGCCGACCTGTGACAGCTTCTTTGTCACAGGTCGGCTCTAACTATGAGCATGAGTGGAAATCATTCACCTCATAGTTCTTCTTTTAACTATAGTAGATAAAAATGCCGGTCATCGGTGGCACTCCGTAAGGATTCATGGCTGGCCTTACTACACCTCAAGTCCCCGCTTCTCACCAAAAACCAACACCGCATAGCCACGCATCTTCTGCTGGCGGCTAAATAGGCTATCGCCTCTGCCTGGAAAACAACAATTTGTATCATTTGACGAAGTCAACTGGTGGATAGATTTCTTATTTCTGAATGAAAAACTGACAAGCATCCTTCTGGATACTAATAAAAGCTTTACAAAAATCTGGCAACAATGGATTGATTACGCCCACCCCTCTCTATCTTCGAATAATCTATCAGCTTTCTAGACTTTTGAACCTAATACCTTAAAACTTAGAAGACCCCGGTACTACCCCTCATACTTTTCTTCTCTTCTTTGCCTTCCTTCTTTTGTCGATTTTTTTCTTTTTGTACACTCTTACGTACATTCTATTTCTTTGAATTCTGCTCCTCTTTGCTTTGCTTTCTTGAGACACTCAACTATTGACCTTCTAGATGTAGTAAGATTTTTTATGTATTTACTATGTCTCATCTATGACTGTACAATACACTATTTTCTATGTGATTATTGTATGACATAATGACATATACCGTAAAAATTCAATAAAAACTTTGAAACAAAAAAAATGCTGGTCATAAACCTCGCTGTATAAATCTCAGGACTGACCATAAAGAAATAAAAATCCTTTGACAGGAAAAGCAGCTCCTACAAATGTATTTTAGCTGTGTGTCTTGCCACTTTCCTGAAGTTCAGCTTAAACAGAATGAACTTGGGAGTATTTCTTTGAGAAGATCAGCAAGAATAAACCAATTTCTGTCAGTTAGTGGCTGCGTAAGTGCAGCAGTTACTAAACACATCGCCAGATGCTCATACTCCCAGTAAGGAAGTTCAATTAGTTCTTTTAATTGTGTTGCTCGTTCCGTGATGCTCTGATCATCTGGAAGGGTAATCTTTGCTCTGCAGCGTGCGCATTGTTGTTAAAGGCCCTTTTGACTTCTCTATGATAAATGACTGGCAACAGATTTCCGTCTCTCCTGCAGTTCTGTCCAATTAACTTTCACCCCCCTCTTTTGCTGCGTGGCACAGATAAATAATGGAATTAATGAATTATCTACCTAGCGATCTATAATTTAGAATGAACACTTGGTGAAGTAGAGTAAAATCGGTTCCTCGGGGATGTATTGTCACTTCATGACTTTTTTTTTTTCTGCTAATAACTTGCACTTATCAGTGTATCTCACCCAGGCAATCTAATTCAAGTAGCTTATGAAGCTTGCAAAGACCTTATGAGTTCTAAATTTTGGAAATATCCCATCTGTTAAATTTTGGTTTCATCAGGTCACCTTCAATTCTTGCTGGTGTGCAATAAAGCATTGTGCATCTAGCTCACAGGGAATGTGGGGGCATGAAAAAAAACTGGGTACGCTTACAATAGTTGTTTTGTATTTTATGGACTTAAAAGAGCCTCTGCCAGCTTATAACAGTGGAAAAAAACGAATATGCGCATATAGGGGTGTCTGCACATACCCAAATTATCTACTTTTTCTTAATGTACTTGGTGGTCTTGTCAGCAGGGATGCTTCTTGTCACATGGTGACAAAGCTGCGCCTGCATTCTCAATGCATTGCGTCATCACCCTGTTCTGTGCCCTCCCGAGAGCATACAGGCTGGTGCACAGCCTGTCAGCACGTTGAGCCTTTTCTCCCCAATGATACCTGGAACCTCCCCCTCTTAGGCCCTCCCTTGTTTGACTGACAGCTGCTTCAAGGGCCATGCATCGGTAGCTGTGTGCTGTAGCCTTTGCAATGTGTACAGTGGTCAGCTGCATTAAAAAGTAAGTTCTATAAAAGCACCCTCCAAAAAAAACAAAAAACACACAATACAAGCCAATAAGTTTAATTGCAGATAACAAAATAGTTCATAACTCTATGGTTTAGTTGTGCATGTACTCAAAGGAGAAATGGAGATTCTTTTGCTGCTGCATAAAAGAACTAGCAAGTGTCAAAAGCATAGTTTAAAGTGACACTAAACTCAAAAGATATAACTTAAAAATTTATTGAAGTCCCCTAACTATTAACAAAGATGTGTCTTATTTGTGTATCACTCGGCTGTAGATCCTCAAATCTTCTCTGAATTGCTGCTGACACTGTCCTTCCTTCTGGAGGGTGGCTACTTTTGTTCTCCATGGTCCCTGTGTGTGTTGTAAAGTAGCCACCGCTCCAAGCTCGCTCCCGTGATGGACTACAATCTCAATACAAATTAGTAAACTAAACATGAGATTGTAGTCCATCGTGGGAGCGAGTTTGGAGTGGTGGCTACTTTACAACACACACAAGGCCATGGTGAGCAAAAGTAGCCACCCTCCAGAAGGAAGGACCAATTCAGAGATGATTTGAGTATCTACAGCTGAGTGATACACAAATAAGATACATTTTTCTAAATCGTTGGGAAACGTGAATGCATTTTTAACATTTAACTCCCTAGTTTAGTGTCACTTTAATTTTGGACAGCAGTTAAGAGGATGTGCTGAGAACAAGAACACATGGTAGGGGAACCAAGTTAAAGTCAGATTCTAAAGTTAGGAAGGGATTTGTTAAAATATGTCCCCATTGACAGACCTCATTTACAAGTCTAGTTGAAGTCATTGCTTTGACCCTTACGTAAGGGTAATATAGACACACATGATCCCCATATTCACTCAGTAGGACAGTGTGTTCATTTTAAGGTCAACACAATATACAGAATTGCACGCCTTACTACTGACACAAAATAGCAGATGCAGGAGATATAAAAAAACAATACTTAAAGCCCATTCCCACCTTGCGGCGGTAATTGTAAAAAAAAATATGCCAGCAATATACACAGTCAACATGAAGCAGACATATTCAATTGCTGTATCTGAGCACATAAATTGACTTTCTTTGTTAGCTGTCCTCTTCAAAAGGCAGAGCTGGTGTGCAGTGATCTTGTTACAGTGACTCACAGGGAGGGGTCAGCTGCTTAACAGCCTGCTTTACAATCCGACCCCAGTGTCAGACTGAGTTTCCTGTGGATAAAATGTTCAATTTGTTGGACTCAGGCCTAATAAAAAGGCCATAAACAAAATTAAAGCCATTAAGAGTCATGAAAATGTACACATATATACATAATCACTGCACCTCTACATTAACAAAGTAAATGCTAATCACTTACAAAGGTGGAAATGGAATAGTAGAATGCCAATCCAGGTTTTACTAGATTACCATTAGTGGTCAGGAAATAATGAAAAAAAGCACATAAAACCCAGGAATGGAAATCCTATGCTTTGTTGAATGGAGCCTGCTGACATTCAAGATCCCCTTGTAAGAAGGGGCAGGCACAGAATGCCCTCGTACATCCCTGTGATATCCATGACCATTCTTATGTGTGCAATTTTGGACTGTTACCCTAGTCATTCCCATATGGACCTGTACCTTGCAGTAATTTTCTTATGCATTATGTGTGACCATATAAACACAAAACAGTAACTTGCCTATGAAGGTACGCTGTATTTTATGTACAGAACAGAATCCCTTATGGAAGCTGCCAGCTGGCCAGGATGTGGAGGCTGCCAGTGAAACTGAATGGTCTATATTATTCAATATTCCAGGTTCAGAGATAGACACAACTTTATAAATGGCGTCACTTATTAACCAGTTGACATCCGAGGTGTTAAACCCCCTTCCCATCCAGGCCATTTTTCAGTATTCAGCGCTGCGGTACTTTGACATTTATTCCGTCATGCAGCGCTGTACTGAAATGAATTGTATACCCTTTTTTGGGGACAGATAGAGCTTTCTTTTGGTGGTATTTACTCACCACTGGGGTTTTTATTCTTTTACTATATTAAGGAAAAATTACCGAAATTTAAAAAAAAAAAACTGTTTCCCCTATATTAAATGATAAAACATTTATTATTACCCAATTTTTTGGTAAAATATAAAAGACGGGGTCACGTCGGGTAAAAAGACACCAAACATGTCAAGCCTTAAAATTGCGTGCGCGAAACCTCAAAAAACGATAGTACCCAAAATTGGCCATAGGCGACGCTTTAAAAGCTGTTACCGCTCATCAGTTTAGTGTTATCAGTGATTGATGGCCCTAAAATGATTGCTCTCACTGCGACGTTCGCGGCGATATGTAACATGTGTAGAGCAATTGTAATTTTTGCGCGCTGGGGCACCGGACGCGTATTTACGTTTCTAGGCGCGTAAACGTGTGGGTGGGGGAGTTAAACATTTTGGGGG
>NW_017306457.1:1825517-1863739 GCF_000935625.1 Nanorana parkeri
CCCCTTTTTTTATATGTGACTTTTATTTTATTTTACTTTTTTATGTGTTATTTTTATTTATTTTTATTTATATTTATTTTTTTTGCACTTATTGTTATTGCTATCATATAGGGGGATAACAATCCCCCTATATAATAGCAAAGGCACACTGACGGGTCCTCTTTATGGAGACATTAGGGGTCTCTAGGACCGCTAATGTCACCTGTGGACCCCAAAAGAAGCTGATGAAGCAGAGACGCTAATCGCCTATATGTGAAACACCCGGTAACGGGTGTGTGCAATGGTCGGGTCTTTTCTGCCCGTGCGTGCCCGCTAGGGGGCGCGCACGAGCAGAAAAAAATTGCCGTCTGGAGACGGCAACCCGCCAATGCTGCAGTGCCGTCCGTCCTGTCTTATTTAAATGATTACATTTCACGGCATAGTCCAGCTTTTGCAAAAAATAAAAGCACACACATTATTAAAAGAAACAAATGTGCATGTATTTTTGGATTGCAGGTGCAATGATCTGGCCCCTGTGGGCTCTTCTTTCCAGCCCCTGTTTGTACTGAGGTATGAACTTTCAGCTAAGGGATGGAAGGAAGTATGAAAACCTACAAGTGTGATGACATCATTGCACTTGTACTCCATTGAAAACTTTAAAAAAAAAAGTCCTCCTGCCGCAGTGGTAGTCTCTCCATTCACAGATCCTGTCAAAGGATCTGTGAATGAAGGGTGTGGGCCAAGCCCAGCCCAGCAGCTTCATCTTATATCAGGGGCCTATAGGGGGCGGAACCCTGTGATTCCGGTAAGTGGAAGCGGGTGGTTGGGTATGTGACCATGTTTCATATTACACCCTGAATATGGGTGTAACCTGAAATCTGGTCCAAGAAGTAAACGTGGCCTTTAACCCCAGTTCGAATGGTGATCTAGTGATAATACGTTTGGTTAAACACTACATGAGGATTTTTATACGATTTGTAAATCTGGCAACAGAAAGCCTTACGTAGAGAGATTGTTAACGTTGCAGTTGGGTGTTTGTATCCAAATCAACTAAAATCTCATACGACTCAAATATGAAAGCAAAGCAGTTAGATCACCGTGGAGAAAAAAAATGAATGGTTTCTCATTGTCCATATACAATACCTTGACAGATACAGTCATTGTTCTACTGTCTTTTCTATACTAAGTATTTACTATCATATCAATGTTAAGGTGGCTATGAGCTTAGAAGATGGTCAGATGTGCCAACATGAAAAAGGTTTATTGGCACATTTATTACATTTTAGAAAAATCACTGGAAAATTAGCTTGCCGTTTGTGATACGCTGGTTGAAAGTTGAGCTTCACCCTCTTGATCTTATTTGTGTTTTATTTTATCAAATGCATTTATATCGGTCACATTTTGGCACATCTTTGACCATCATAATATCTCTCAATCGGGCTGTAGGTACCCCAATTATTCATGTTGGTTAATAAGTGGAAGGGGGGAAATCACTTGAGAATACCTTAGGCCACTGGCTATCTTTAGGAAAACACAATTCCCATGCTGGTGTTTGGTTGAATAACAGCTGTACCTCTTGACTAGTAATGACTCTGGGCTTGGGGTGAACCCGCGCAAAACTGTGACTACCATCCCCTCCTTTTGGCCCAATCATTTGCTGAAAGGCGTATTTCCCACCCCACATCTATGTCACAAAGGGGAGAGGAATGCCACTGATGCAAATGCCACCACTGATTGGGCCGGAGGGGGTGGCTTGGGCTATCACAGATGAACTGGGTTTGCACCAAGCCCAGGTTCATCTCTTCTCTTGACCATACCTGCAAGCTTTCTGTATTGAGCTATTTTGAGCATGGGGATAAAAAAAGGCCAGTGAGCGTCTTTTGGAAGTGTCTGTGTGTGAATTGTGTTCTGACTCATTGTCGATGGTGCTAGAGGGAGGTGAATGTGTCAGTATGCGTCAGTTTGGGTTTTTTCCTCCAGTTTCCAGAAAGATCTTGTTATATAACTTTTAACGCTACGACTTTTCAAACAAATATGATTCATCCTTTTGCCACATTAACACAAAGCCCGAGTTTCCATTCTAAGAGAAATTTACAGCTTTGGTGGGCAAGTTTGGGACCTGCAGTAATAGTGACTTAAATGACTGACATGTTCGAGAATCGTTTGGATGGAATCCTATGGCGTGGCCTTCAGCGGTACTGTACATGACTTCAGACATGACAGACCAGCTCAGGCTGCCACTGTGAAGATGCAAAGCTTGTTTTGTTGATTAACAGGGTTTTTTTTATTAAAGAGGATTACAGGAGGGAAATGAATTGTCATGGCCACATTGTGGCTTGAAAGGGTTTAGCTGGTGAAGCAGGATATTGGTTGAAGGGTCAGCTGGGGATAGTATTGGGTCAGGTTAGTTATATATAATGAGTTAAAGCTGACCTCCAGGCAAATATAAAATACATAATTTAATGCTGTTATGTTTTTAAAAAATTCTATGTATTTTTAAATACAGGTTGTATAAATGCCTGAATCTCTTTTGGTGGCAGCTTTTTATCCCTTGCACATCAGCACTCAGATGGGGAAGGGGGGGGGAGTAGTAGAAGCAATTCTGTGCTGCATGTACATGTGCTGAGGAACATGCCGACAGGAGTGGGCCAAGTGGATGACTTATCATTGTGTTGCTGCTCCTTCATTGTCTACCGATCTGCAGGTCTGACTCAGTAGGGAATGTGTCGGATCTTTGCAGAAAGACCACGGCTTCCCCACGGAGAGCAAGGCTCTCACTCTGCAGCTGACAGGATTTTCTACTAGGGCTGTGGCTGCTTTGGGACTGTAAGACACTAAACAACTTCTGTTTTTGTTGCACTTGGAGAAGCGGATTTAAACTTAAATTTGAGCGGTAGGTCTTAATAAGTAATGGAATTAATATAGGAGAGTTCATGTATATGTAGTTCAGATATATGACTGGAGTTTAGCTTTGATGATGTCAGCCTATATATACACTGTATTGCCAAAAGTATTGGGATGCCTGCCTTTACATGCACATGAACTTTAATGGCATCCCAGTCTTAGTCCGTAGGGTTCAATATTGAGTTGGCCCACCCTTTGCAGCTATAACAGCTTCATATCTACTGGGAAGGCGTCCACAAGGTTTAGGAGTGTGTCTATGGGAATGTTTGACCATTCTTCCAGAACTGCATTTGTGAGGTCAGGTACTGGTTGGACGAGACGGCCTGGCTCGCAGTCTCTGCTCTAATTCATCCCAAAGGTGTTCTATCAGGTTGAGTTCAGGACTCTGTGCAGGCCAGTCAAGTTCCTCCACCCCAAATTCGCTCATCCATGTCTTTATGGCCCTTGCTTTGTGCACTGGTGCGCAGTCATGTTGGAACAGGAAGGGGCCATCCCCAAACTGTTCCCACAAAGTTGGGAGTGTGAAATTGTCCAAAATGTCTTGGTATGCGGATGCCTTAAGAATTCCCTTCACTGGAACGAAGGGGCCAAGTACAACCACTGAAAAACATCCCCACACCATAATCCCCCCGCCACCAAACTTTACACTTGGCACAATGCAGTCAGGCAAGTACCGTTCTCCTGACAATCGCCAAACCCAGACACGTCCATCGGATTGCCAGACATAGAAGCGAGATTTGTCACTCCAGAGAAAATGTCTCCACTTCTCGAGTCCAGTGGTGGCGAGCTTTACACCACGGCATCCGACACTTTGCATTGCACTTTGTGATGTAAGGCTTGGATGCAGCTGCTTGGCCATGGAAACCCATTCCATGAAGCTCTCTACGGACTGTTGTTGTGCCAATCTGAGGCCCACATGAAGTTTGGAGGTCTGTAGCTATTGACTCTGCAGACAGTTGGCGACTTCTGTGCGCTGCAGCATGTGCTGACCTCTGCTGGCCACACCTGCAGTACAACACCGCAGACTTCTATAGGGCCATCTCACTGGGCCGGATACGGACACGGCCAGCAGAGCGAGACTTTTAGTGGTGGATGTCAACAAACACTGGAGCAGTGGCCCTCGGCTCTCCGCAAGTATAGACCTGTGAAGGGTGAGGGTGGGATCGTTTAAGTTTGGGGTGGGGGGCAAAAAGAATAAGTGCACTTTGTCGAAAAGTGCACTTATTTTTTAGACAAGGGTGCTAATATATGGGTTGCCACCAGAAGGAGACCCTGCGCCACATTGCAGCAATTGTGTTAAGATGTAATAGTCTCTATTTAATTACTTTCAGATAAATTTGACTAAAATAAAATGAGTAATAACTGAAAGTACAGCATTTTTTGTTAATCATTGATGCCTTATTGATACATTTTAAATAAAGAGTGTGTGTATAGCAGGAATTAATTGGCAAAACCATGTCAATTATAATCTGTGCTTTGTATTTCCAGAGTGGTACAGCAGGAGACTGCAAGGGCAACAAATCGAAAAAGTCCAGTTAATGGATGCAGATCCCAGCCCATAGATATCTTGGAGATGCTGAGCAAGGCTAAGAATGAGTACGAAAAGGTGGGTGTGCCTTCTGCTAACCTTTTAATCCTCTTTTGAAATATGCTCAAGTGTATTGGCCAGCGGTTTTATTAATGTACGCATAGGATCCTAGCACAAAATATGGCTCAATACATATTACAATATAATTGCACATTTTCCTTCAGGTTTACCAAAACTATGTAAAATAAAGGCTTTCCTAACTATAAATGCATTTAGATTGTATCCAATCAGACATGCTCCTATATAGTTGAACACGCTTATAACATCTCTTGCAGGCTTTTTGTTGAGCTACTTTTGTCACCAGTCTAAGTCAATTTTGCACGGTTTCTTTGCAAAAACCATTTTAGGAGCAATCGGTCATGCTGTTATTTGGAGGGTTCAATGTGACAATCTTGATGAGGTATATTATGCGGTAGGGAGGAGCTACATACGGTAGCTGTATTTTAGATCGTATTAAAGAACTGGCAGGAGATCCAAGTAAACTACACACACTGTACAAAAATAGAGATTTTCTGAGATGCTCTCTTTTAAAATGTAACTTTATTGTCACTACTTAAAATATAATTAGAATGCATCGTTGAGAGAGTGCATGTCTTTTCCATATTCATATGCATCTTCATCTTGCTTAATGTTACAGTTTAAGCCAAATAATTTTGCCTTTAAGCAGACTTCATGCATGTCCTAAATTCAGCCCTGGGCCTGCTCATACACTTCAATCTACTTGTAATAATTAAACCACAGGCCAGCAATGGGAACTGCTTATTTAGCTGCTGTGTTCCAGATGGATCATAAAATAATCCTGATGAGCCGCCCACGCAAGATTGGCCCCGGTGTCAGCCTGGCATGTCCACAAAGGCACCGAGAGATTTATTAAGGGCCCGATTGACTTCATCTAGACTTGTAAATACAGCTTAATCCTCCAAGTGCTTGCTGAGTGTTGTCTCTATGAGAGCAGGATATGATTTTGAGACCTGGATGAAAGTAGATGAAAGTATGTAGATGCGATAAGTGTCTTACTGCTCCCATCTTAAAGCTGGCTTTTCCATGGCCCTACAACATTTTGCAGCAGTCTCTACCCAATGGCATAGTTGGCAATATTTTAAAGGGCACCTGGCAGATCTTTATCTGGGCCCATGAAGGGTCCTTTCTGGTGTTGGAGATTGTCAACATCCAGTCCTAAGCAGCAGTCTTAAAGCTGGTTAGGTGGGCACTGCCCCCAAACTAACACCTTGCACACTTCTAGGTACTGGCCAGTAGCAAGCTTCACCACTGGATAGGATCTTTAGCTGAGCCAGATCCTTACTGGTATGTCTTTGAAGGTTCTCATTCATCCAGGTCATGGTATATCTGTAAAAAATAAGTCAAGGAAACTTGACTTTGTGTATTTTTCCTTGAAGCCGTTTCACTGGTCATCCAACCAGTTTTCTCAATGCAGAATGACTTGTACAAAAAAATTATCTGGGAATAAATATGGTGAATGTTGCTCCAATTTTCATCTGTTAGTCACAACCTGGTGTTGATTTCATTTGCATAATCGGAGTCTAGGAGGTGTTAGTCTGGGCAGGTTAATAACACATCCTAGGCTCCAATTATGCAAATGCAATCAACACCTGGTTGTGACTAACAGATTATGTGGATTGGAGTTCCCAGATACAAGTCATTCTGAATTGAGAAAGCTGGTTGGATGTCCAGTGAAACGTCTTCAAGGAAAAATACAGCAAATCCAGTTGCCTTGACCTTTCTTCTTTCTTTCTTCTTTCTTCTTTCTTTCTTCTTTCTTCTTCTTCTTTCTTCTTTCTTCTTCTTTCATCTTTCTTCTTCTTCTTTTTTTTTTTTTCTTTTTTTTATATTGTTTTTTTTTTTTTATTTTTTTTTGTTGTTCTTTTTTTTTTTAAGTAACTGTTTGTTCTCAGAACTGGAATTTTGGGCAACAAAGACAAGTGAAAATTAAGTTGTGTGCACATATGTCCCTGACCTCTAGCCTGTCCTTGAAACTTACTTGTGGCACTTTAACAGTTGATTCTATCACTGTGTGCAGTGAACGCCACTCAAAATGGAAAGTGATAACTCACCAGTTCCTATGACTCCAGTTGTGTAACAGGTGTGTTTGTTGGAAGAAAGTCTCCAATAACGTGGTGATCTGGTCAGACTTCTCTTCGTTCTTTCCTCCATGAACCCCAAAACCACCTAAGGGTTAACATTAAAATACTCCCTATAAAGCCCTAACCTAAAACCCCATTAACCCTGACTCTAACCCAACATTGATTTAACCCCTAAAAGTGCACTGTCGCCTAATCAGGCACAGGAACTGTTGGCTCTGAAAAGCTAATACTATTGTTCTAAGAGGTCTCAAAGTGCAGAAGTCTTGGTTGGTACCAAAATTCAGTGATTAGAGCCTCTTAAGTTGCCCCAAAAATATTGGCAGCTGTGCCTGCAGTTAGGGGGTAAATGTCATTTTCAAGGGGGGTGGGGGGGTGCATTTTAAAGTGGCTTTAAAAGAAAATTGTGACCAGGAATGACCATGTTCTGAAACAGGCAAATAATTCATGATCTTGGACTACCAGAGAATAGTGGTTGTTGTAAATCCTTAGCGGCTGCAGGGGATGTTTTATTTTTAAGCAGACAGGCCCTGTTTAATAGGCTTTCAGTAAGTTAAGGGGTTCAGCAAGTCACAGCCATTGTACCACGCTACTAAGAAGGAAACAGAACTTTGAATGAGCAAATGTAGCTAGCGCAATATACATATATGATTACAAACTAAGTCTAGAAATAATGTGGTTAGTTACATTAGGAGGGCTGCTTTCCTCTTTAAGCTCGTAGAGTCTTATTAGTATTATTTAGGGTGACGGTTGTGCATTTTCTGTAAGTGAACAACTTTTGAAAAGAGAATGGAATCCCAATGTAATCGTCCCAGAGCAAAATTAAAATGCGGACCTAAAGGGCTTGAATTTGCTGCTTTATATTCTCACAGAAGGCTTGTTTTCTTTTTGCTGTACATTTCAGTGAGCATCAAAGTTACATTTAACTAAATGTAACATATACATTGCTCTGTATTATTAGCATATGCAATGTTTACGGTCTAAAATCCCAACTGCAAACATGCGGTTTAGCACATTCACCAGCTTTCTGCGACCTACAGCACATACTAAATTCATTTTTTTTGATTGCTGATCATCAGAATTAATTAGGTTGGGGAAATGGATTTTGTTAGTCACACAGAATAATTTCTGTTGCAGAACCAAACAGCCTTGTGATCAGTTTCTGATGGCCAATCGCTGACTCACACAATCTTTTTATTTTATGTTTGGGTAGTCACGCTAAGGCCTCATTCACATGGATAGTATTATTATTATTATTATTATACAGGATTTATATAGTGCCAACAGTTTGCGTTGCGCTTTACAATATAAGGAAGACATTACAATAACAATACAATTCAAGAATTTTTTTTTTTTTTTTTTTTTTTACAGATCGTTACTGGTATGTAATTTTTTTAAGGTGGGAGTTATAGTAACTGTTTGTTCTCAGAACTGGAATTTTGGGCAACAAAGACAAGTGAAAATTAAGTTGTGTGCACATATGTCCCTGACCTCTAGCCTGTCCTTGAAACTTACTTGTGGCACTTTAACAGTTGATTCTATCACTGTGTGCAGTGAACGCCACTCAAAATGGAAAGTGATAACTCACCAGTTCCTATGACTCCAGTTGTGTAACAGGTGTGTTTGTTGGAAGAAAGTCTCCAATAACGTGGTGATCTGGTCAGACTTCTCTTCGTTCTTTCCTCCATGAACCCCAAAACCACCTAAGGGTTAACATTAAAATACTCCCTATAAAGCCCTAACCTAAAACCCCATTAACCCTGACTCTAACCCAACATTGATTTAACCCCTAAAAGTGCACTGTCGCCTAATCAGGCACAGGAACTGTTGGCTCTGAAAAGCTAATACTATTGTTCTAAGAGGTCTCAAAGTGCAGAAGTCTTGGTTGGTACCAAAATTCAGTGATTAGAGCCTCTTAAGTTGCCCCAAAAATATTGGCAGCTGTGCCTGCAGTTAGGGGGTAAATGTCATTTTCAAGGGGGGTGGGGGGGTGCATTTTAAAGTGGCTTTAAAAGAAAATTGTGACCAGGAATGACCATGTTCTGAAACAGGCAAATAATTCATGATCTTGGACTACCAGAGAATAGTGGTTGTTGTAAATCCTTAGCGGCTGCAGGGGATGTTTTATTTTTAAGCAGACAGGCCCTGTTTAATAGGCTTTCAGTAAGTTAAGGGGTTCAGCAAGTCACAGCCATTGTACCACGCTACTAAGAAGGAAACAGAACTTTGAATGAGCAAATGTAGCTAGCGCAATATACATATATGATTACAAACTAAGTCTAGAAATAATGTGGTTAGTTACATTAGGAGGGCTGCTTTCCTCTTTAAGCTCGTAGAGTCTTATTAGTATTATTTAGGGTGACGGTTGTGCATTTTCTGTAAGTGAACAACTTTTGAAAAGAGAATGGAATCCCAATGTAATCGTCCCAGAGCAAAATTAAAATGCGGACCTAAAGGGCTTGAATTTGCTGCTTTATATTCTCACAGAAGGCTTGTTTTCTTTTTGCTGTACATTTCAGTGAGCATCAAAGTTACATTTAACTAAATGTAACATATACATTGCTCTGTATTATTAGCATATGCAATGTTTACGGTCTAAAATCCCAACTGCAAACATGCGGTTTAGCACATTCACCAGCTTTCTGCGACCTACAGCACATACTAAATTCATTTTTTTTGATTGCTGATCATCAGAATTAATTAGGTTGGGGAAATGGATTTTGTTAGTCACACAGAATAATTTCTGTTGCAGAACCAAACAGCCTTGTGATCAGTTTCTGATGGCCAATCGCTGACTCACACAATCTTTTTATTTTATGTTTGGGTAGTCACGCTAAGGCCTCATTCACATGGATAGTATTATTATTATTATTATTATACAGGATTTATATAGTGCCAACAGTTTGCGTTGCGCTTTACAATATAAGGAAGACATTACAATAACAATACAATTCAAGACAGTGGCGTAGTGGTTGGTCCTTCTGCCTTGCAGCACTGGGGGTCCCTAGTTTGAATCCCGGCCAGGTCACTATCTGCAAGGAGTTTGCATGTTCTCCCTGTGCTTGCGTGGGTTTCCTCCGGGTACTCCGGTTTCCTCCCACACTCCAAAGACATGCTGGAAGGTCAATTGGCTCCTGTCTAAATTGGCCCTCTATGTTTGCATGTTTTGCTTAGATTGTAAGCTCCTTCAGGTCAGTGACTGATGTGAATGTACGATATGTAAAGTGCGTAAATTGTCGGCACTATATAAATACCTGTAATAATAATAATAAGACAAGATGGTAAGGAAGAGCTGAATGTAAAAGCTGTAGGTACCAATAAGTAGTGGCTGTCTGAACACAGAGTACAGCTGTGCAGTAGTGTCATACCTCCTGCAGTAAAGAGTGAACTACCTACCGGTAGTAGTGGTTACTCATATTCAACTGGACATGTTCTGGGATGTTGAAGATGTCCCTCTGCTTATCCAGGCAGCTTTCATTTTAATGAGTCTAGGAACATATCGCAGCTTTTATAGCCTGACGGGTTACTCAATCACCGTAATTCAGTCACCATGGATTGTGTCAAGGCAGATGTTGGTTGTTGAAGAACATAATGGTATGTGGGAATGTTTGTTTGTAAAACCAACCTTGTTCTAATTACATAATCCAATACCATGGCGCCATGAAGTTGGGGACAGGTAGATGTTACTTATTCAACTTCTATTTCTAAAGGGTAATTTGTCAGATTGGCAGGGTAGAAGTGTGAAGACTGAAAATGTGAAAGATGTTGTCGAATGCCCCTACCTCTGCTTAGGGATGGCTGTTCCAGTTTGATGTAGATGGCATCTTATAAAGCAGTTGTCCTCTTTGTTCAAAATGTGTAACCTCACTGTCCTAGAAACAAATTCTGCTCAAGTTTTAGGGTGTTGTTGTGTCTTGTGTATCTTGTGTTTTTAAACCCCAGCAATACAGTGAGACAAAAACCTGTACTGCCAAAAGACCCAGCACCCACATACTAGGGAAGCATATTGGTATAAGGTCCAGTGTAGTGAGGAATGCCACGACCTTTTAATAAATAGCCCAAAACAAGAAGGCGAACTCTGCAGGGTGTCCCCAACAGTCCAGCTAAGGAAAGAGGCTGAATGAATGAGGCTGGCCATCATCGAGACTGCAAGGGCAGCTCTAGGTATAGTATTTAGCAGAGCATGGGGCACAGAAAAGGATGGGACCAGAGAAACTGAAGAGAAGCAGATTTAAGAATGAAGTTCCTGACTCCCGGGTAACACTGTCTGAGGGCTCTGGATGTATTGGCAGCAGAAAGAGTGGGTAAGAGAAAATCATTGCAGCTTGTATCCTGCTGCCGTTTTCACTTGTACCTTGGCCTGGTCCTTCCTATTTGCCTAAGTTTATTTGCCAGTTAGGTTACCTACTGCTACCCTTTATACATCTACTGACTGGTTGTACAGAAGCCACTAGCATTCTTTGTGCCATTAGAAAATGCAGCCTTGTAGCTGCAGTTGATGATATATATGTTCTTGCTTTCTTTAGGGTCAAGGGAATGATCAAAGTTCTGACTTCAGCGCAGTGAAGAACTCTCCTCTAGTGAAGGCAGACAGTTTGGAAATAACAGAACATGGATCCTCTGGTCCTCAGGAGAAAGTATGTGCTTGTCTGGTGTTCTTTCCTTATTGTGTTATGTCATATTGATTATCTATGTCAGCTGCTCACATTTCCAATGAAGAATTGCAATTATGTGACCAGAGCTGATACCACACATCTGTCTTTAAAGTATTATTAAGGTCTGGGCGTTTTTTACCTTAATGCATTTTCTGCATTAGGGTAAAAACAGCCCAGTACCTTTTTTTTACCCCAGTCTCCCCCACACTTACCTCTCAGCTGCCCTCTTCCCCGCCGCTGGTCCCGAATAGATCCTCCGTACCCCGAACTTCTGGGTTACAGGGAGGATACCGATGGCATAGGCTCCTTCTGCCAGCAATCAAAGAAGGAAGGGGCGTGGCCTTCCACAAGGCTGTGTGTGTTTATGGACGCACACAGCCGCTTCGGGGACAAGTGCGCACGGGTGCCTCCATTAGAGCGAAGGTGGCACCCGTGCAAGGGGCGGGGGGAAGAGCATGGCGGGGACCCACTAGAAAACGAGGAATGAAGAACTTTTTTTTTTGTTAAACAGCCTCCAGCAAAGGAGGGTCTCCTTAAAGGAGAACTATGAGGTGAGTGCTTTTCACTCACCTCATAGTTCTAGCCGACCTGTGACAATGAGACTGTCACAGGTCGGCTCAGTAGATCGGGAGGTGAGCGAACACATACCGGCGTTCGCTCACCTCTCGATCATGTCACAGCTCTCTGCCGTGACAGGGGAGGGGCTGGATTCCCCCCTCCCCGCTCCGATCCGCCAGCGCTGACTGGCGGAACGGACGGGGGAGGGGGCGGGTACAGCTGGCTCTGCCTCTAGATAGGCAGAGCCAGCTATCAGTCACGCAGCTGGGCGGATCCCGACATAATTGTCGGGATCCGCTTCAGCTGCGGCGTCTCAGTATACTGAGCCTAGGGTGACAGGAGGACGCTAGTTTGTGTCCTCCCGTTACCCTAAGGAGAACTATGGGGAAAAGCCCTAACCCCATAGTTCTCCTTTAAAGGGGAAATTAAAAAACAAATGGCTTTAATATCACTTTAGGTATCATTTGAGATGCATTCGACACGCACAAAACTTTTTGCTGAGCAGCCTGTCACTTTTTCTGTTACTACTGTGTAAGCTGCCATTGGGTGCAAATTAATGGCAAGCAGGAAGGTCACCCATGGTTTGCAGAATATCACTCCTCCCACACCTTGATTTTTTTTAAATAGTTTTTAATAATGTAATGAAATATTTACATATTTTATCTATAAATGATAGTACAGCTTTATTTACAAACTCCAGTAAAAATCTAAGGCATTCACTTTTTTTAATCTGTCGCAATTCTTACTGGACTTCAGCTAGCATTCTGAGCCTCTCCAAAAGTCTCTGCCCTTAAAATAGGATGCCGTACAGCAGGGTCATGTGGCCTGATATAACAAGTCCGTTTTATCCGAAAAAACCTCCTAGAGGGAATAAAACAAATTAACTATATATCTCTCTTCTATGTGATGAAACTGGATCTCTTAGGCAAAACCTCAGAGTATTTTTAATACTCTGATACTGCTTCCAGTTTAGATATGATCTCAAAGCCCCATAGTGGTTAATTAGCACTACTGATCACTGCCCCAGATGTTTACATTTGATGGTCATAGGTTGATGGACACAAGCCTTCTTAAAACTCAACAGAAGCCACAGTTCCCGTACACTGCCCAAAACAGCTTTATGCAGTTTGAAATAAATGGCCCTATAATATTAGGCTATATTTGCGCAATGCACCAACGGTTCTGGATGTGTATTTCGCTGTTTGGGGCGTAAAAGATTAATTTTCATGGTTCACCCAGTGTCCCCAATCGGGGAATAAATCCTCCTATTTTTGGAATATGTAAGGGAATGAGACATGTGAATACCTTCGGTTTTAAGGAGGCTTTACTGTGCTACTCAACCTAAGCCTATAACTAATACTGCTTGAGTCAAAGGAAGAGGTTTAACTGTGTGATCAATCTATTTGAAAGCACTGAGGGCCGCATGAGAACCCCCCCTACCTCTGTCACGTGAAGACCTTTACAAGCCGTTTCATCTCCAAATGCTGTAGCTTCTGCATACAGATTAAAGCATGCTCTGCTATTCCGTTCACCTTTAACAGAAGATGAACTACTCTGATAGGTCAAAGCAAAACTTCAATCGACATATACACGTGGATAGGAAGAGAGAACTCTAGAAAAGGTAAAGTGCTAGAAATGTCTTCTCCTTCAGTGACTTAAGCTTTTCTTTATACAGGCAGGTCTTTTATTTAACCAAGTATCTGAAATCAGTTTGAGTTGCCACAAAGCAGCTGAGGGCTTGTTCACACCACTTCCAGTGTGTTCCAGCACGATTAGCTGCTGGAACACACTGGTTGGCATTCTAGCCAGCTCCCTGTGTTCTGGAGCAGGAGGGGGTGTGGCGGTGCATTCAAGTCAATGGCACCACAGCCATGCCCCCTCCCCCCGCTCGCAGCAAAACACTTGGCACATCAATGCCTGCGTTTCGGTCCAGTGTGATCGCAAAAAATAATGCATGCAGCTTATTTTATCGCATTTGACCGGTACGCAGGCATTGATGTGCCACGCATTCTGGTGTGCTGAAAAGCACTGGAAGTGGTGTGAACAAGCCCTGAAAGTTTAAAGAAACCTTGAGGCCTATTCTGTGTATTTTCTATTATTTAGGTATGTTATTTACCTAGAAAAGTTTACTTTATGTAGACATTCAAAAGCATCAAGACTGCTGATGGGCAATGACTTGCTGCCCGGCTTCCTGATAATGAAAGCTCCGATATCGGGCTAGGCATCAGAGCGTTTGGGCGAGTACAAGTACTCGCCCAAATACTCAGCACCGGTACGGATCCTACTATCTATATCGGTGCATCCCTAAAAACTCCAATTAATAATTTTTTCAATTAAACATACCTGAGTAAATTGACGATTTTGTATCTGTCTGGCATTCAGCTTTAAACACTTGAAGACCGGGGTAAAAAATGTCCAGGCCATTTTTCAGTATTAATCGCTGAGGTATTTGACTGACATTTATTCAGTCATGCAGTGCCGTACCAAAATAAATTTTATATTTTTTGGAACAGATGTAGCTTTCTTTTGGTGCTATTTAATCACCTCTGGGTTTTTGTATTTTGTATTAATGAAAGAAAGAAGTACCAACAATTTTGAAAGAAAAAAAATGTTGCAAATAATCTTTCTTCATACATTTAGGCCAAAATGTATTCTGCGACATTTCTTTGGTCACATCGGTTAACTAGGTACCAAACATGTCAAGCTTTAAAATTGCATCTACCTGCAAGATTGAACAAAATTACCATACCCAAAATTTCCCTTCGGTGACACTTTAAAAGCGTTTACTACTCATCAATTTAGTGTTCATTTAGTGTTTCCATAACCCAGGTTAGGGAATGTGACCATGTTGCATGTTACCCCCTAAAAATAGGGGTAATATGAAAAATAGCCAGAAAGAGAGAGTTCCATTTGAACCAGTTGACATCCGCGGTGTTAAACCCCTTTCCCATCCAGGCCATTTTTCAGTATTCAGCGCTGCGGTACTTTGACATTTATTCCGTCATGCAGCGCTGTACTGAAATGAATTGTATACCCTTTTTCAGGGACAGATAGAGCTTTCTTTTGGTGGTATTTATTCACCACTGGGGTTTTTATTTTTTTACTAATATTAAGGAAAAATTACCGAAATTAAAAAAAAAACAGTGTCCCCTATATTAAATGATAAAACATTTATTATTACCCAATTTTTTGGTAAAATCAAGTGGTTAAGGCTGTATTTTTAAAAAAAAGTACAGTTGAAGACGTGAATAATAACTCAATGTGTTTTCTCGCATAACAATCTAATTTGCCTTTGTTTTATTGTGTTCTATGATGAGCTGCAGCTTCTACAGTATTCAGCATGATTTATGTAGTCCACGGTGACAACTTAATAGAGCAGCATGATAAAAAAAAGAGCAGGCCCCTGTCACATGCTGGAGCCAGAGGGGACTCATCTGACATAGAACATCACATATGTGACAAACCTGAATCTGGCCATTGAATGCATGCGTGTTTTTTCTTGTGCCTGCTATTTTTGCTTTAGAGGAACAGATTTGCTTAATTGGACAGCTGCAAATATAGCAGTCAGTGGTCAGCACTTCATGTCGTGTAGCTGTACTTGTTATCTAATTGTGTGTGGTCTTACCATATGCCCGCCACAGTTTGATTACTGTGCTTTTGTACAGATCATTGAGAATCGGAGCAGGGGCCATCTGTATGGAGAAGCCTAAAGAATGTGCTTGTTTTTTCCCTTTGCTTCTCTCATTTTGAAAACAATAACAGGTTTATCAAGATCAACAATTAATATTTAATGGGATATGATTCTCATCCATCACAGAATTTGCAGGCAGTGGGGCATTTTGGAAAAATACACCATTGCGCAGTTCTAAATTCCTTGTGTGATAGTGCCATCTACTGGATGAGAAGAGTGTGACATAAAAACAGAAGTGCGTAATTGTCGCTGTCAGTGACAGAATTTATTAATATGTTTATGCTGGTAGAGGTGACATCAATGCTTGCTGCTATGACTGCCAGATCCTAGTGTCTCGTGAAATGCAATTAGGAACTAGGCAGTATGTGTATATAAAATTTAACGCATCCGCAATGTCATTTTAATAAAACAGCACCTTCTGTGAAGAGAACTGCTTTGTAGGTTCCTATGGTGATGTACAAGCAAAACCTATATAAAGTTTTGTATGCAGTCTTGTGAAAAAGAAAGTACACCCTCATTGAATTCTATTGTTTCCAGTATCAGGACATACAAATGATCTGGTCCTTAGCAGGCCTTAACAATTGGTAAATACAACCTCAGATGAACAACAACACATAACATATTATACCGTGACATTATTTATTTAGATTTAGAAATTATTATTAGAAAGCCAAAATGGAGACGTTATGTGTGAAAAACTAAGTACACCCATACTGTTTCCATAGGAAATGAGGCTAAAGGTGGCCATACACTCTACAACCATCGCAAGACCTTAGTCTTGCGATGGTTGTACAGGGATTAAAAAAACGTACGATCTTCCCATCTTGGACAGGCAGATCGCACTCTCGATCATCGCAAGCCCGCCCCCCTGAGGGGCGGGCTTCCGATGACCGCAATGCTGAACGGGCGTGCGCACACCGGCCCGTTCGGCATTTGTCTTCCGAGCACCGTTCTAACCAGCCGAGAATCGTACGATTCCCGGCTGGTTTTCGAACATGCTGGTTCGACGGAAGACGTGCGACCGTACAGTAGAAACGGTCACACGTCTCCGTTCACACTGCTCGATTCTCGTACGATCGCGGGATTTCCCGCGATTTTCGTACGAGAATCGAGCAGTGTATGCGCACCTTAAGTAGCAGTCGGTTGCTGCTAATCAAATGTTCTTATTGATCATCAGCAGGTGTGGTGGTCTGGAGCATTCAGGTTTGTGTTAACACAATGCCAAGCCAAGGAGGCAAGACATCAGCAAAGTTCTTAGACCCAGTTCATACCACAAAGTGTGTGTTCCAGAGCGTTCGGCCTCTGGAATGCAACTTGGTTGGGTCCAGTGCACTATTATTGCAGCTCACACCGGACTAATGTGCCACGCCAGTGGCGTAACAATCACCATAGCGACCCAGGCGGCCGCTAGGGGGCACAGTGGGGCCTGGCTAGATGCTGTGCGGTCTGCCTGGGTCGCTATGGGATCCCCTGCTGGTGGCTTTCACTGGCGGCTGAAGACAAACACGCCACTGTTGAGATCCCTGACAGTAATCTGTGCAGCAGCGCGTTCCTCTCCACAGAGTCAATGAGAGCCAGCGGCAGTGGAGCAGGCTGGACCCGGCAGTGGAGGAGGAGGCGGGGCCCGTGGTCGGCAGTAGGGGAGGAGGTGGGCCCGGCGACGGAGGAGGAGGTGGAGCCCATCAGCGACCGTGGACGAAGAGGAGGCAGACAGGTAAGGAGCTTGACCAGCCAACCGGAGGGTGACCCTGCAGAGCCCACCATACAAAATTTTGCTATGGGGCCCTGTGATTTCTAGTTACGCCCCTGTGCCACGCGTTGGGAGGTGGGGGGGGTGTGTGTTGAGCATGCTCTGGAACGCACTCTGCGGTGTGAACCGGCCCTAAGAAGCAGTTGTTGCTGCCCATCAATCTAAGAAGGGTTATAAAGCTATTTCTAAACAATTTAAAGTCCATCATTCTACAGTGAGGAAGATTATTCACAAGTCTTCCAAGGAGTGGACGTCTCAAATTTATTTAAGGTCAGACCGTCTAATGCTCAGAGAAATTGCAAAAAACCCCAACAGTTACATCTCAGATTCGACGGACCTCAGCATGTTAAATGTTAACATTCATGAGAGTACTTCTAGAAAAAGACTGAACAAGTATACTTTGTTCTGAAGGGTTGCCATGAGAAAGCTGCTTCTCTCTAAAAAGAACATGGCAGCACAATTTAGGTTTGGCAAGTTGTAACTGAACAAACCACAAGACTTCTGGAGCAATGTCCTTTTGGACAGTCAAGACCAAAGTGGAGATGTTTGGTCATAATACAGATCCCCACGTTTGGCAAAAACAGCATATCGGCACAAACACCTCATACCAGCAATCAAGCACAATGGTGGTGGGGGATGATGATTTGGTCTGGTTTTGACAGCCACAGGACCTGGGCACTTTGCAGTCATTGGGTGGATCATGAACTCCTCTGTATACCAAAGTATTGTAGAGTCAAATGTGAGGTCATCTGTCTGACATCTAAAGTTTGGCCGAAATTGGGTCATGCATCAGGACAATGATCCCAAGCACACCAGCAAATCTACAACAGATTGTCTGAAAAAAGAAAAGAATCAAGGTGTTGCAATGGCCCAGTCAAAGTCCAGACCTCAACTTGTTTAACCTTAAGAGAGCTGTGCCTAAACAAATGCCCACAAACATTAATGAACTGAAGCAGGTTTTAAAGAAGGGTGGGCCAAAATTCTTTCACTATGATGTGAAAGACTGATGAAGTCATACAGAAAATGATTATCAAGTTATTGCTGCTAAAGGTAGTGCTACAAGCTTTTGAATCATGAGATGCACTTAGTTTTTCACACATAACTTCTCTATTATGGCTTTGTAAAGTAAATAATGACACAGTGTAATATGTCGCAGGTTGTATTTACCTAATTGTATGGCCTGGTAAGGACCGAGAGAGAGAGAAAGAGGGTGATTTACTGTGTACGTTTATTACTGATTATCCCATCACTATTAAACAATTTGTACAATAATATCATGTCCCCTCTGTCTCCTTTTTTCGAGAGTGAACTTGTTTAATGCATGCAGTCTTTCCTCGTACAGTAGTTCTGGTCCTCTAATGATATCATGCCCTTATGCAAATTCTTGCATTTGGTCAAATATCATACCCTCAAATAACTTGCATACTCGAGCCTAGTATGCAAGTTATTTGAGGGTATGATAATCTCTCACAGATTGAATTGGGCGGGAAAAATGTTGCGTTTATTATAATGGGGGAAGTCCCCTATTATAATAACGTAACCTTTTCCCCGGCCAATTCATTCTGTGAGAGGAGCTGAGTCCCTTTATCCTCTTATGTTCCGAGGTCTTATAGCATACCCCCACAATGAGATTACAATTTTCCTGTCTTTTTTATTTCTAGCCACAAGGGCTCAGCACAGTCACCATTTCCATCGATGTCTTCATGCATGTGATCTTGCAGATTGCGCTTCACATGCAATTTGTAAATTGGCAACCATTCTAGAAACTGGAATTCAAATAATAGGCAGTAGGTTGTAAGTACAGATCTAAAAACAACTCCACTCCTACAACAGCTACTTCCAGTGTGGTACCACCGCCAGGGTGTTCTGGCCTTTATCAGACTCAGTCCTTTTGGAAGAGCATACAGTAAAACCCTTCTTTTGTCTGGTTCATACTTTGTGTTTAGAGGAGCATCACCAGCCTCCCCTTTTTAACAGGCTATCGACAGAGCCGCTGTAAAACATTGAGGTCAATTTTAATATAATTTAAGAGAAAATATGCTGTAGAAGGCCGTATAACATACAGGATTTCCTTTTATTTTCTTTTTCAGGCCTTCCAAACTGTGCAAAAACACTTGACAGTTGAAGAACTGTTTGGAACTTCATTGACAAAAGATCCACCAGTGATTGCCTACACTAACTTTGAAGTTTGTGATCCCTTCCTACCAGACTTAGGTGAGCACAACACTATCCTGCAGCCAAAGACCATCCAGCCGGTGGTAGTGAAAGCAGAGTCGAGAAGTTTTAATTGTAGTGCCAGCGATTTTAGTCACCCAAATTGCCTTCCTCCATCATTAATTTCTCAAGGTCCAGTGGACTCTCAGAACGTTGGTACATTTCCTGCAAGTATTAGTCCCAGTCTTGGATCATCATCTGAAGTTCTAGGCACGTCCGTTTCACATGGACCCAGTATTGCACACCTTAGCCGAATGTCCCCTCTTATGAGCCAATCGGTATCGGATGTTGTCAGCGCTCCCCATGGTCAGCCGCTCATTCCGCCTTTAGTCCCGATCCGCAGTAGCAGCTTTTCCAGTTCAACTCATCCAAGCATGGATCTTCTACAAAAGTTAAAACTAACTCCTCAGACTGACTCATTGCAGTCTCAGCCCATCAGCAAGGCCACCATAGCTCCCAAGTTCTCCAGTACTGGCAGTCAGCTGGCAACACCTGAGAGTTTCAAAGAAAGCTCCCTGAAATCAGTGTCATCTGGACCTCTATTAACATCTCTTCAGGTACTTTTTTATTATTTTTTTCCATAGCTAATGAAAATGATACAAATGGTATGTATAGAAAATGTAACTCATAGCAGTCATCTAGATTACAATAATGATATTGTCTGCACATAAGTTGAGGCCGCTAACATCGGGTTGCCGTGGTGCTGCCTATGGCATTCTTGTAGGATTTTTGCCAAACATTTTGAAGAACTGGACCATCAAGATGGTTCTTAAGCAGGTGCATTTGTGAGGGCCAAGAAGGGATCCCAGCAATGGTAAACCTTTTGTTCAGGATGGAAGTTACTGAGGGCACCAACATGTAAAAATTCCTGCTGGAGGGAATGAGCACTTAAATGTAACCATTGCTATCCCCATAGTAGCAATGGTTACATACACTATATTGTCAAAAGTATTGAGACCCCTGCCTTTACATGCACAAGAATTGTAATGGCATCCCAGTCTTAGTCCGTAGGGTTCAATATTGAATTGGCCCACCCTTTGCCGCTAAGAGCTTCAACTCTTCTGCGAAGGCTGTGCACAAGGTTTAGGAGTGTGTTTATGGGAATGTTTGACATTCTTCCAGAAGCGCATTTGTGAGGTCAGGTACTGATGTTGGACGTGAAGGCCTGGCTCGGCAGTCTCCACTATAATTCATCCCAAAGGTGTTGTATTGGGTTGTGGTCAGGACTCTCTAGTTCCTCCACCCCAAACTCGCTCATCCATGTCTTTATGGAGCTTGCTTTGTGCATTGGTGCGCAGTCATGTTGGAACAGGATGGCCATCCCCAAACTGTTCCCACAAAGTTGTGAGCTTGAAATTGTCCAAAATGTCTTGGTATGCTGATGCCTTAAGATTTCCCTTCACTGGAACAAAGGGGCCAAACCCAACCCCTGAAAAACAACCCCACACCATAATCCCCCCGCCACCAAACTTTACACTTGGCACAATGCTTTCAGGCAAGTACTGTTCTCCTGGCAACCGCCAAACCCAGACTCGTCCCATCGGATTGCCAGACAGAGAAGCGTGATTCGTCACTCCAGAGAACACGTCTCCACTTCTCTAGAGTCCAGTGGCTGCGTGCTTTACACCACTGCATCCGACGCTTTGCATTGCACTTGGTGATGTAAGGCTTGGATGCAGCTGCTCGGCCATGGTGTGAATGGGGCCTAAATCCCATTCCCATTCTAATTCCATGAAGCTCTCTGTGCACTGTTGTTGTGCCAATCTGAAGGTCACATGAAGTTTGGAGGTCTGTGGCTATTGACTCTGCAGACAGTTGGCGACTTCTGTGCGCTTCAGCATACGCTGACCCCGCTCTGTCATTTTAAGTGGCCTACCACTTTGTGGCGGAGTTGCTGTTGTTCCCAGTTGCTTCCACTTTGTTATAATGCCACTAACAGTTGACCGTGGAATATTTAGTAGCAAGGAAATTTCACGAAACACCTGAATCCAATGGTTTGGAGGGGTGTCCCAAGACTTTTGGCAATATGGTGTATATTGTAATGTGTATTGAGCCGTATTTGGTGCTAGGATCCCATGCGTACATTTAAATATTAAAAGCTCTGGCCAATACACTTGAGCATGTTTGCAAAGAGGATTAAAAGGTTAGCGGAAGGCACACCCACCTTTTCGTACTCATTCTTAGCCTTGCTCAGCATCTCCTGAATCCAATGATTTGGAGGGGTGTCCCAATACTTTTGGTAATATAGTGTATATTTGCTCATTCCCTTCAGCTTTCTCTTAAATTATAATATTGTAGCTCCTTACCTATATTTATTTCCTCTGATCCTGAGCACCATCTGTGCAGTATTTTCCCCATTAACTCTATTGTTTATGAATATACCGATGAAGAACTTTTGAACTATGAAGAAGAGAAATGACACCAAGAACATCTGTTTTTGGCCCATTGTCACAATAGATGGTTTACTCACACAGAATAAACGTACAGGCAGTTTCGCTGACCTATGAAAGTCTTTTTTATAAATGGACCACTGACTGTAAAATAGTGCTTGTTGCATGCCCGTGTTTTCTTTAAAAATTTTCTATATGAAAGCGTCTAAATTGAATTTAGCTAGACCTGTTTGTTTCACTAAACCCTAAGAAGAGAAAAATGATTACCGGTAGGTGTTTGGATTCTGCCCACAGGCAGAAAACACATGTCCACTATTTGGCATTCAACTCAAACTCTAAGGCTGCGTTCACACCTGAACGTTTTGTAGGGCGTTCTACGCTCGACGAACGCTCTACAAAACGGTCAAAAATATAAATTGCATTGTAGTCAATGCCCTCGTTCCCACCTCGCCGTATTTCCGCCCGTCCCTAACGCCCTACAAAACGGCCCACGCCTGAAAAGGTCCCGGGACTACTTTGGGCCGTTTTGTAGGGCGTTTTCCATTTGGATACTGCCAAGTAGCCTTTGGAATCGCGCGACGGTCGCGCGACTTTTTTACCGCGAATCGCGGTAAAAAAAACGTGTGACGGTCGCGCGACAGACGCGCATATTACAATACGCCTAGGTGTGAATGGGGCCTAAATCCCATATACAAAGACTTATTTTTTGTTAGTGATCAATAAATCCTACAAGGATTGATCTGTTTTGTTGACCCCTTAAAAAAACAAAACAAGATTATGGCACGTGAAAATTGTTTGTGTAAATATGTATTTAAAGAATAATTGCAGATTTTGTTCTAAACTTTAACCTTGAAGTCCTAAAATATTGATAGCATTTTATTAATTCATTAGAACCAGCAATGGCCAGATAATGTACATTTAAACAGAACTCCTGAGAGCAAATGGAAGAGAGACAGGGGAAGTCAAGGAGCGCATCCATGGCATCAATTCTGAATGTGATTGATCTTTGCTAATCCATGCAGGAGATTGATGATATGTGATGAATATTTAGATGGATAGCGGGATTTTAACTGGAAGTAAATAAAATGCTCCATTTCAGGTGTCTGCGGATAGTTTTATCAGGCTAAGGAATATTTCCTGTGGCGCACCTAAGCAAAAAGAAAGTAGAGAGGAGAGGCAATGACTGCAAACTTGCTTGATTTGGTGTAATATATGAAAGTTTTTAAGGTTTATTGTTTACTGGTCCCCTGTTCTCTGCCAATGCCAGAACCATTTTTTTTCCCCCACAAGAACATGATTATTTTCTCCCCTAAAGTAGATGTAACCCTAATCAGTAAAATCTCATATAATCTTTAAAGTGTATTTCCACTTTTGAAGCCAAATTGGGATGCGTTTTATGCGCATACGTCAAAAAGTGTGTTTTTGTGGGCAGAATGTAGCTCATTAATGTTAGTGATCAAACGCTTAAGCGCTTCTTATTGAGTCAATGGGGCCAAAACAAGCGGTAATATGCAAAAAAAAAAAAAAGCCCCTGTACTTTTTCCAAGGACAGGCGTTTTGGCTTATTGCCACAAAACACTCAGATGTGAACAGGGCCATAGAAATGAATGTGATTTTTTGGGGGGGCATGTTTTATGAGCGTTTTATTAGGGCTAAAATACACTACAAAACGCTCAGTGCGAACCAGGACTTGTAGGGGAGGCTGGGGAGTTCTCTGTCCTGCGGTGGCAAATCTAATTATCTGTTGTAAACTAGATTTCAACACTGTCTCTCCTAAAAAAGGGTTAAAGAGCTCAAAAATTGTTCAGAATAGCTTTTGGTCCTATGTATAAACATGATTTTAAGAAACAACTATAAAGGCGAAATATTGGGTGTCTAAACAGACCCCTGATATTTCCCTTTTAAAATAGAAAAAGAGATTGAGGACCCAGAGTCCTCAATCTCTTTTTCTGTATCCCCTGTTATAAATGAACAGGAATCCTCTATACTGAGTGTTCCTGTTCATTCATAACCTGAGAACATTGTATGTTTACTATAACTACAACTATGAATGAGCAGGAGGTGATGAACACTCCCATTCATTCATAATTGAGGATATAATAACCATACTATGTCTTCAATTATTTACAAACACTCAGTGATCACTGAGTATTTGTACCGCTCTCCTCTTTGACACGCTGTCACAGGAGGCTGGGCGGTGCAGGGAGGAGCTCAGCCTCCTGTGACAGCGCAGGCTGTCTCCACCCACACACCGCTCTGCCGGACTGTGATAGGAGGCTGAGCGGTGTGGGAGGAGAGACGCCAGCCGCTCACAGCACTCGGCCGACTGTCACAGTTTCTCTCCTCTTTGCTGGGACACAGAGCAGCGCCCAGCGGGAGGAGAGAAAGCACCGATGTATCGGCACAAAAATGGCATTTTCGGCATTTAGCCAGAAGTGCCATTTTCGGCCAATATGTTTCGATGGCCGATATATCGGTGCATCCCTACTTTAAATGTCAGGGAGGAAAACTATAGAGGACTGTAAGTATCACTCTGTGTTCAATTATCCCCTTTAAAAACCAGCATTATATTCGTCATCTGCTAAGAGTGGCATATTTGATTTCTTGGCCAGCCTGAAGTTCTGCTTCAAGAAGGCGTATCATTTAAACATGTTCATAAACCTGAAGTTACTGCTTAGCATGCATGATTCAGGTCTACAGTATTATCGTTTATAATCTCTCGGCACACTTTATCTCTTTGTCTTTCTGTAGAATGCTCATGAAAAGAGGGAACCTGAATCGTTTGCCCAGCCTTTGGGTGTATCTAAGGTGGTAGCTGTAAGTAAAGTCTTCAAACTGATAACAAAACTTGAGCATTGGCAGCGATGCCAACTGTTCTGAATGCTGCTGGCAGGCGCTACACATTGGCTTTGTAATGAAACGGAGATAACACTGAGCCTACTGGGAATAATCGGCTCTATAAATGCATAACCACAGTCCTGGAATAGAGGAACGGCTCTTACAGATATAGACAATGATCTGTATTGCTGATATTTCAGTGTGAAGTTCTCACTTCTACAAAATATCCTCTTTATTCTGTACTTGAATGATGGTGGTTAATCTCAGATGATGTCAAATTGCTTTTACTTCCTTCTAGTCAAGCATCAGTTGAGTGTCTAAATTTATACAGAAGTAGTTATTTCAAATGGATAAAAATCATGATTTGCGCGCAGCTTCTTCATGGTGATTAACCCTTTCTGGTTTCCGAGGTTTGCTATACACCTATTATAGTAGCTCAATTTACTGGGGAAGGGGGTTGTAATGAGGAGCCAAACACAATTCAAGTAACACTAAACTCAGGAGTTAAATCTTAAAAATGTATTCAAGTACCTTAACTATTAACAAAAATGTATCTTATGTGTGTATCACTCGGCTTTAGATACTTAAATCATCTCTGAATTGGTGCCGACACTGTCCTTCCTTCTGCAGGGGGGCTACTTTTGTTCTCCATGGTCCCTGTGTGTGTTATAAAGTAGCCACTGCTCCAAGCTCACTCCTGTGATGAACTACAATCTCATTTTTATTTTACTAATTTGTATTGAGATTGTATCCATCACAGGAGTGAGCTTGGAGCGGTGGCTACTTAATAACACACACAGGGACCATGGGGAACAAAAGTAGCCACCCTCCAGAAGGAAGGACTGTGTCGGCATGAATTCAGGTATAATATGATGATCTACAGCTAGATTTTTGTAAATCATTGGGGGTACTTGAATTTTGTTCTAAGATTTAACTCTCGAGTTTGGTGTTGCTTTCAAGATATTCAGGTAGATTAAATAAAAATTAGAAATTAAATTTAACATGGAGTACAGTCATTCTGCACAAGATGCATGTGCTGCATTTTATTTGCATCTGGCTTTTACAAATGCGCAGGAGGTGCATGTTGATGGATGTGTCTATCAGATATACACACCGGCACATTGCCACTGGCACATTTCTAATGTTTAGCTCAATATAGGTTCAATTGGTAAAAACATACTTGCTTCCCCATTTCATATTCAGATTTGAAGATACTACTCCTGGTAGCTTTCTGTATGTATTACAACTTCAGTCATCTTAAGCCAGTGCTCTTAGATTAAGTGTACTGCCAAACTTCCTCTAAATTATATGACTCATTACACACATGAGTGGTATGTTACAGTGGGCTGATGGCTCTGTGCAACATTTTGGCTGCCTGTCGATTTTATATTCTGCAATAGAGTAGATCAACCAGTAAACAGGACACAGTCCCAACAGCAAAAGTGTATGAAGCTTTTCTGCACCCTGCTTACCCATGAACCTGGCTCACAGCTGCTGAGAAACCATGATAAGCCACTGGGAAAGATTTTGTGTTTTTTAATTTTTTTATTAGTTACACATTACACTGGTGGGCTTTTACTGAGAAAGGTTGAGTGAAGCACAATCACTACACAGCATTACTAAGCAGGAAGCACAGGTCATATATGTAAATATGGCAGCTTGTAGCAACATAAACAACCCCTATAAATAAAAGCATATATTCTTTTTCATTCATTGAGAAACACAGGGTTCAGACACATTTGGGTTATACTGCTGCCTACAGGAGGATATGAACACTGGCAAACAAAAATACAGTAACCATCCTGGTATAACCCCTCCTATTCCCAGAATGCCTCAGTGTTTTGCTAGTGTTCTAGAATGATGGATATCTTTTCTCTACTGAGAAATGCTTAAAAGAGAACTATGGGGTAACCTTTTTATCCCATAGTTCGTCTTAAGGGTCACGGGAGGACATATTGTAATGTCCTCCCGTGACCGAAAGATCAATATATAGCGAGCTATTGCTCACTATATACTGAGAGCGCCGCAGCCGGGATGGATCCCGACAATGCTGTCTATTATCCACCCAGCTGCGTGAGTGACAGCTGTGAGTGCCTATCTAGAGGCAGAGCCAGCTGTGCCCGCCCCCTCCCCTGTCTGTTTCTCCAGTCAGTGCTGGAGGATCGGAGAGGGGAGGGGGGAATCCCTGCTGGGAGCGGTGGTGTCAGTCACCGCTCTCTGCAGGGAGATGATCGGAAAGTGAGCGAGCGACGGTATGCGTTTGCCCACTACCTGATCTCGAAAGCTGACCTGTGACAGTTTCATTGCCTTGAACTATGAGGTTGAGTGAAAATCACTCACCTCATAGTTCTCCTTTTAAGTGTGTTTTCGCTAGCTATTCTTTTTTTCCTCCCCAAGATTGTTTTCTTCAATAATGCCATGTAGATGCTGCTGAGCTAGTCTCTGTATGCAGCTATCTGGATTGAGGTATCCTCACTAACCGCTTTGGAGGCCATTCCTGGACTCCAATTTTCTAAACAGTTCCTGCCTGGACTGTGATCTTCAGGCACTGGGCTCCACTTGTGGGGCTTTACATACCTCTGTGTATTGGGTTAGTTAGCACTTTCCAGGTCCAGAGCCATGGCACAGCCTCTGGTGTGACCCAGTCTCTACAGATTCATTAATGAGTAGGCCATGTGGGTTGAACAGCAGGAGCTACTATACTTTTTTACACTGTTGAGTGCCATTATTATTCCCTTACTTCCTGTTGGTCTCCATTAAAAGGGTTAAAACATGAAGTAATTGAGCACTGTGTCACTAGGTGGAGTGTCATGCATGCATGTACTCACTCCGTTCTCTGTTCCCACCTTCAGCGTGAGGTAGAATCTTCCTGCCGCTGCTCTTATTTGTAGGATACACCTCTCTGTTAGCTTGGTTAGTCTTGCTGATGTCTACAATGATTTGGTCACCTTCAGCCATTTAAACCTGGTATACTATGTTAAGTTGTCCCAATGCGGGCAACATGTCGAATCACAAACTTAAGAGTAGCACTCCCCCTGAATAGGTTCTCTTGCTGCTTTGATTGTTCTGAGGCAGCATGCAGTGTTCCCACTCAAGGACCTGGCACAGATTACAAAATTGTTTCCTGCTTGAGTGTTTACACTCCTCTGAGTCTTTCTTAGCTCTGTTGGGTGTGGCTCCCCCCCCCTCCCGGTTTAAACTGTGAGGGTTTTACCACAGTTATGCATTTTATGTGCCAAATTTGAATGTTAATAGATGATTCTGACCACAGAGAACGTACTTCAATACCTTCCCCTGTAGCATTATCACATCTGTCTGCAGCCTTAGCGGCTTCGGAGGCTTTGGTTGCGGAGGCTCTATCTAATGAAAAATCGCCCAGCCTTAGAAAGACCATTTGGCTCTTATTGGTGTGCTGTATGCCAATTTAAAAGTGGAAGTGCAAGCCTGTAGCTTCTATAGCTGCTTCTACTCTAGGGTCCTTAAGAGGCCCTAGCACCACTAAAAATGTCCCATGACTATTTCCAGACATTCTCTAAGCTGACTGAGAAACTGCTGATAAGACTGTTTACACCTTCCAAATGTTTTAAGGTCCACTTGTGTAAGGAGAGCATTATTAAGAAATGGGCTTTTCCTGTAGTTGATCCAGCAATATCCTTTTCTTATAAATCTCTTGCACTCCATGTAGCTGAATGCTCCAGTATTTAAGGATCCGGCTTTACTCCACACTAATCCTTTATTTCTGGAGCATTTATAGCCAACAGCCCTGCACTACTGTGTAGATAGGTTAGTGAGTGTCTCCCGTCTTATTTCCCATATGAGTCCCCTATCAGTGAATATGCCCACTGTGTTGTAGTGTGAATGGGATACATTGATCCAGTGCGGTACAACACAGGTTAGCCTTAGATATGCCAATGGGCCCTGAGAAAACTCCTCTACCCCAGAAAAGAGAAGCCTTGGCCTAAAGCTGAGTCAAATCACCCTCCTCTGAGGCAAAGAAGAGTTCCTTTCGTTACTCCCAGGCTTCAGCATATAAGTTCAGACCTAAGCCAGGAGCCTGGTTACTGTAAACCCTGGGCCCCTGCATTCTCCAAACCGACAGACATTTTATTTTCAGAATGAAGGGACCCCCCACCCCTTTTCAAAGTGGGGACATCTGTTAGCCTTTCCAGTCTTTGGACACACAGCATCTAGGATGCATGTGTATGGGAGGTGGAGGTATTAGCTAGAGTTCCACTCTCAACCCCCCTACTTGTTTCATGGCTTCCAATTTTATGGTGTCACCAAGATTAGCAGACCTTCATGCTGCCTTTGTTGGTTTCCTGGAAAAGGAGATTTATCACTCCAGTTCCTGTTTTAGAGGTATTAAGGGTTTTATGCCAACCTTTTCACAGTTCCAAAACTAAAAGAGGATATGCATTCCATCCTGGATCTCAAGGCTCTGAATGATTTAATTTGGTCCCACAAGTTCTTCGAAGTTCTATGGAATCCACCAGGTACGTCTCTTTTCATCAGAGAGACTTTTTGGCCTCTGTAGACATCAGGGGCGCATACTTGCATGTCCTTAATTTTCCTTCACTTTGCTGTAGGTCCTCATCACTTCTGGTTTGGATTCCTGCCATTTGCTCTGTCTTCTGCACCAGTGTATTCACAACGGTTCTAGTCCCTGTGTTTGCCTGGTTATGCTCTCAGGGAATCCCTATTTTGTGATACCTGGATAACGCACTGTTGAGGGTTCAGTCAGCACAAATTCAGACCGAAATTGTGGCGCTGACTGTTCAGACCTTGAAAAGGTTCAGTTGCATCCTGAAGTCTGTGTTAGAGCATCTGTGTCTGATCCTAAACAAAGCTCAAGTCAGAATGTTCTCCTTTCCCCAAAAAAATCTTCAAACTCTCCATTCTCAGACTCGGACTCTTTAGTCCAAAAGTCGACCAACGCTTCACTTTTGCATGAAATCCTTTCCTTCGAGTTGATTGAGAGACACAGGTCCCACCTCTCTGTATTTATGGTCTTACACTTTGCACTGCTCTGTTACAAAACTAAGGCATGCTGGGAGCAGGAGGGGTTTTACCAGGCTGTCATAGTAGGTGGCAGTATAACCCGAATGTCTCAGAATCCTTTGCCTGTAATTTAAAGCAAGGTATTGGTCGTTCATTACAAAAATCCTGTTTTTTCAAACATGTTTTTGAGATGCTTTTTCTATTCTTTAAGCAAATTACATTTATCAACGTATAAATATTTCTGTTTTCAGGCTTCCCAGTATGCTGCACATACAAGTAATGAAGCTGTCCTGTGGTCTCCCAGCGTGTTTCAGCAACCCCCTCCTAAGTATACTGGCCAAGCTGATCGGACAGCGACTCCACCTCTGATACATCACAGTACCGACCGGGCGAGACCCTGCCCTGCCCTTAGTCGCACTCAGCTCCAGGAAACCCTACTACACCTTCTGAAGGTACAACAGGTCATATGTATAGTCAGACCTTGTTTTTATATTTTTTGATCGAGTATGGATCGATAAGAACCCCTGTCAATTTCCTATTGCTGTGTACTGGTTATTTAGATGTATCCTTACTAGTTGTCCTGGTGACTATTGTGATGGGAAATCCAAAATGTTAGTCGCATCTTTCTTAAAGCCTGGTTTAGACCTAGATGTTTTTGAGCAGTTCGAAAATGCTTTTAACTGCCCAACACAAGAAATCTCATGATTTTCAATTGCCCTGGTTCACACCTGAGCAGAAAAACGCCTAGCAGGAAAACGCCAGATGCCTGAAAAGATAGAGGAGCTTCTTTGGGCAGTTAAAAGCGTTTTTCCTCCCCATAGACTTGATTGGAAATGCCCAGAAACGCGCAACAGAAGCATGTTGCACATTTTCGTGGGCGTTTTTGCGTGTTTATACGCGCGTTCGTCCATTGATCACAGTGGTTTGTGAGCTGCCAATCTTCATGTACGCGCGATAAAATGTGCATACAAATCTGCAAAATGCGCATAAACGTGCAAATAACTGGATGCTGCCAACGTGCGTACAAACGTGCAAAATCGGTGCCGCCTAGGTGTGAAAAGGCTAAAGTGACTCTAAACTATTAACAAAAATGTATCTTGTGTATCATTCAGCTCCAGATCCTCAAATCATCTCTGAATTGGTGCTGACACTGTCCTTCCTTCTGGAGGGTGGCTGCTTTTGTTCCCCATGGTCCCTGTGTGTGTTGTAAAGTAGCCATCAAGCTCGCTCCCGTGTTGGACTGCACTCTCTACAAATTGGTAACTAAATCCTACAAGCTCGCTCCCGTATTGGACTGCACTCTCAATACAATTTGGTAAATGAATCCTGAGATTGTAGTCCATCACAGGAACGTAGTCCATCACAGTAGCTTGGAGTGTCGGTTGAATTTAGAGATGATTTGAGGATCTACAGCCGAGTAATACACAAATTAGATACATTTTTGTTAATAGTTAAGGTACCTGAATGCATTTCAATGTCTAACTCCTGAGTTTAGTGTCACTTTAAGAGGCACATTTTCCCTCACTTTGTAGAGATATCTTCTTACTTCCATTTGGAGCTCCAGCACAGGAAGTGAAGGGAAATCACCCCACTAAGACACACAGACTGAGGATATCATGAAAATGTGCAACAACAATGGTTAGTTTAAGTGAAAATCCCATTTTAAAACTATGAAAAGATCTAGAAACATCAGCCATTAAAGTTTAATATGCAAATCTTGAATTTACCTGTATCTTTTGAGCCTGGCCTAACACCCCCTACATCCTGAGCTTTTCTATTGGCCCTTGAGACTGCACCTTTAAAGATCCCGGGTTAATGCCCTTGTTTAGAGCTAGTAGTAAAAAAAATAACTTGTGTACTAAGATTGAAGAAAAAAGAAGGATGGACATTGGCAACGGGAGAGGTTAGTATTAAGCGTCTTCTCTGCATGGAGACCTTTCTTACACGCACCAAATCATCACATTGAAAATGTCGTGTAGTAAAATCTTCGGTGCTTGTTTACAATGTACCAAGTTACTGGTGGTGAATGATCTGGAATTCATATAGTTTTGTAGACTGATTACTAATTGTTTCCTCGCTGTATTCTGTGATGTGCATAACGAATCTGCCTGTATTTTATTTTCGTTCTAGAATGACTCCAGCTTTCTCAATACAGTTCACGAAGCTTATTTACAAGTGCTTACCAAAAGTATGGAAAATGTCAAACTTTAAAAGAAGTAAAGTGATGGTAACTCCATCTTCACCACAAACCTACAACCAAAACAATGCAAAGCCTCTGGTGACAGAAGGAACATTTGATTTATATGGTTATGATGTCAATTTGCATGGACTGGCTTTATTGTAAGCAGTTCACTGTAATCTGGAGACCTATAGATTGCATCTCACACCTATGCTTACACTACGAGGTCAGTTTAAATATACTGGAGCAAAAACAGTACAGCTGTCACTACATCTACCAACCTCATTCCATGTTTAATTTTTGTAGATCAGGTTAGAAAATGAAGTCTAACATCTGATTGGTTGCAGCAAGAAGCAATTCTATTTTTATTTCGATTCAGTTTTATATATCAGTCCCTGGATGTCTTAGACTGCACATTGATTTTGTGTTCTGTTTGACATGAAATCCACTGGGAAATCCAGCTTTATATTGCTAGAAGACTTTACTAGCACAGGGTTTTTTACAGGTTTTTGGTTTTATTTTAACATATTCTTCATTTAGGAGACTTTTAGACAAATATTCAAATAGGAACATTATATGAACAGATGTAGGCCAAAAAGAAAACAATAAGTAAGTGATAAAGGGGTTAGTAATTGACAAAAGTAATTTATTGCTGTCATGCAATTCCAAAATATTGGAGCAAGAGATAAATTGTTTCCATTAAAGAAACCCTGCAGCTGTAGCAAACCTTTACACCTTCAACTTGTGGAGCCGGTACCCCCCAGGTGGACTTCAGACTCCACCTTACTGACTTACTGAGCAATAGTAACACACTGGGTCATTGTTTCTGTATAAGAACACCTAGTTTTGGGGAGTCCTCAGATGATCCATGGAGAAATAGACCTGACATACTGGCACTATAGCCATCTTCAACATGAGTGGCGGGTTTAAATGCTTGTTAGAGTGTCAGCTCCACTTTGATTTGGAGTGCAGTGGGGCAGAATTGGAACCCCTGTTAATTTTACTGCACTTTGGCCCTGTTGAGGGCTGGGAAGGAAGTGAGGGAAAGCGTCTAAGAAGGACTCGGACAGCAATAAAAACACTAAAATTTTAATCTAGAAATAGAACTTCCATTTGCTTTTTGTTGTTCTGTGTCCTCATTGGACATATTCCCTGACTTCCTGTCTGGGTGACAGCGTTGTCATGATGACAGAATATGGAAAAAAATCTCTACAAGGCGGCCTCTGATGGCAGTAAAAACTCCACTAAGCCCTTCTCAACACTATCCAAAACTTAAGAAAAAGCCTGGAGTTAAGCTTTAAAGGAAAAAATTTCTTTCTTTTTTTAGGAATCTCCATTATTCTGTTCTTAAATCCCAAACCATCTTATTTTTATAAAATTCTTGTTTTGGTTTCCTCACTCTAAAGTAATTTGATTTTAAAATTTTAATAATTGGCTTTAAAATATTTATAGGTTTCAGCCAGATTTCTACTGCAGTCGCCTTTCTCCGGTACCTGCTATGCACTGGTTATTGGGGTGACAGTCCTTGGTTGAGCGATCTATGGATTACTGATTATTAGTATTTCTCCATTTGACAGCCAGCGATCAATACTAGAAATAAAAGAAACAATCCTTGATTGAGCGATCTATAGATTACTGATTATTAGTATTTGTTCATTTGACAGCCAACGATCAATACTAGAAATAAAAGAACCAATCCTTGGTAGAGCTATCTATGGGTTACTGATTATTTAGTATTTCATCATTTGACAGCCAGCGATCAATACTAGAAATAAAAGAACCAATCCTTGGTAGAGCTATCTATGGGTTACTGATTATTTAGTATTTCATCATTTGACAGCCAGCGATCAATACTAGAAATAAAAGAACCAATCCTTGGTTGAGCTATCTATGGACTACTGATTATTTAGTATTATACCATTTGACAGCCAGCGATCAATACTAGAAATAGCTCAACCAAGGATCGGTTCTTTTATCTATGGATTACTGATTATTAGTATTACACCATTTGACTGCCAGCGATCAATACTAGAAATGAAAGAATCAATTTGTTCTCTGGTAGATCATTGATATCTGATAATCTTCAAGTGCATTGTCATTCTAGCAGCTGGACTGCTTGTGGCTTATTTCCTTTTTGGTGCTCTGGTCATAGGTCACTTAGGCATAATGGTGATATTGAATGCAGGTGTAGTGTTTTTTTTTTTTTTTACACAACTTTGCCCTGATTGGAAAAGGTATCAATGTCTCTTTACAGGGTCAGCAATCCAGAAATTGATATTTTAGTTCTAGCTGTAACCTGGGGGTTGGGGTCACCATTTTGCTTTTTATTTCTTTTGAAGACTCCAGAAAATGCCCTCATTGGCCATTTTTGTTGCCTTCCACCAGAGTGTGTTTGTTGCATCCTTGTTGGGTGGTTCCACTTCTCGTCTTGCATCCTCCATAATTCTAGATTAATCTAGAAGAGCCAGATTTGGTAATGGCTGTAGAAAAAGTGCAGAGATGTGGCCACTGTAGTTCCTGATAAAAATAAGAAACACGGGATTCAATTCTCCAGGATGTCTCGAAAGACTAAAAAATGTGTTTTGGGTTGACTGACCTTTAATGTTGCACTAAACTAAATTTAAATTAAACTGAAGACAAAACTTTTTTTTTTTTTTTGACTAGAGTAAGGAAGGGTTATAACCCCTGTTGGCTTTTTTGCCATCTATTCTCCCTTGGATAAATCTCCCTTCACTTACTGTCCAATAACCACAACAACAAGTGAGAGGAAGTCCCTGCAAAGAGATGCCTGTTGGCTAGCAGGGTCACCAGAACACGTGTCCCCATTGGAGTATCTCCCATCTATTCTTGTTCTGGTAACAACACAAAATTTGGGATAATCTTTGACTTTCAGTGATAAGTCACCAGGACAAATAGGGAGGGTGAAACTCCCAAACGGGGACAACGATGAGGGAAAAAAAAATCCTGACCGGTTCTAATCCCTCACCACTCTAACCAAAACTAAAAAAAAGGTTTTGGCTTTAGTTGCAATGTATCCCTTAAGTGCCCCACAGCCAGCATGCCTAAGCACGATACAAGTACGATTTCTATGCAGTCCAGTCATTAGTATGCACCTAACCATGTAAATATGTCAGTGTTAAATGAGCAAAGAACAGTCTTTTGTATAGCAAACAATGGTCATCTGCACCTTTTAAAATGAATGAGAATTTCTGATTGGCTGCTGATGCTTACTGATCTTTGTACTATGTTATTAAATAGGTCCATTTAAACAGAGCTCCAGGCAAGCAGCTAAATACACAGTTTTGGTACGTATATGTGACTACCAAAGATTTATAATTCTGTTCTGTTTATAATTCTGTTCAACATAGGTATGTTCTAGACCTCCACTGCAGTGAATTAGGCATATTTGCTCAAGGGCACACCCTCAGCATGCTCACTGGACAGTGAAGGAGCAGTAGGGAACTGATAAGTGATCACTCTGTCCTTTCCAATCATCACGCTTTAGTGTTTGTTGACAGCACTATGCTGCTGATTGACTCTTAAAGGAGAACTATGAGGTGAGTGCTTTTCACTCACCTCATAGTTCTAGCCGACCTGTGACAATGAGACTGTCACAGGTCGGCTCAGTAGATCGGGAGGTGAGCGAACACATACCGGCGTTCGCTCACCTCTCGATCCTGTCACAGCTCTCTGCCGTGACAGGGGAGGGGCTGGATTCCCCCCTCCGCGCTCCCATCCGCCAACGCTGACTGGCGGAACGGACGGGGGAGGGGGCGGGTACAGCTGGCTCTGCCTCTAGATAGGCAGAGCCAGCTGTCAGTCACACAGCTGGGCGGATCCCGGCACAATTGTCGGGATCCGCTTCAGCTGCGGCTTCTCAGTATACCGCGAGCTACAGCTCGCGGTATACTGAGCCTAGGGTGACGGGAGGACGCTAGTTTGTGTCCTCCCTTTACCCTAAGGAGAACTATGGGGAAAAGACTTAACCCCATAGTTCTTCTTTAAGCCCGTGACACACTGCATGCGAAGCCGTGCAGTGTGAAGCAAAGCTGTCAGGCATGGAGGTTCGCATGCAGTGTGTGAGCTGAACGCGGCCAGGTGAAAGACTGCATCTTCAGCCAATCGGCTCGCGCATAACCACCGAATGGACTTCACATCGTGACGTGCGGGTTTATACGGCTATGCAAACTTTCGCAAGCTGACGTGCAAAAGTGAAAATTACTTCACGCACTGCACGCGAAGGCAGCGCGCCACCGCTCCACGTTGCTTCGCGTGCAGTGCGTCACAGCCTTTAATGCTAGCCGTCTTCTGAAACATTGAACCTTGCTGTTCAAGAGATTATAGGAGGCTGCCATGAAAATAAATCCAAGTAGTAGTCACTTTTAGAAATATGTTCAATTGTTTTTGCAATGAATACTGAACTGTATTTTAGTAGCTGGAGTTGAGCTTTAATCTAATTTTCAGCTGTCGAGTGCACCTCCTGCTCACATACCCCAAAATATGTACATGGCGTAGCTGTACCCAGGGACATCTGCAGTATTTCAGACAACAGTGCCAGAAGTCAGTGACCCGTTTAGTAGTCCGTGGTTTAATTTAATTAATGAATGCACTATAAAAGTGGGCTGTTACTATACCAAAGTATTCTACACAAAATATTTGGAAGACAATAAGATATTAACAGCACGGTCTGTGTAAAGTATGGTGAGCAAGCAATATTTAATGATCATTTCTTGTGTCCGTAGCACTTTGCCATCGTGCAAATGAAAAGATAGAAAAAAGCCAAACTCATATTTTTATGTTGCTGAAACTTATTTTAAGTGCTTCTACTTTTGTCTAAACTTCTTTGCAATTTTAGTTTCTTGTGTACATTTTTGTGTAAATAAAAAAAAAAAAAGCAAATTTTGGTTTGTAAATGCAGAAGTGTTTGGGTGTCATTTGTTTGGTAAAGCCTTGGAGAGCTTAAAGGAGAACTATGAGGTGAGTGATATACTCTATCGATCGGGAGTGAGCGAACACATACCACTGCTCGCTCACTTCCAGATTTTCTCCCTGCAGAGCGCAGGGACTGTCAGTCACTGCTCTCCACAGGGATTCCCCTCCCGGCTCCGATCCTCCTGCGCTGACTGGAGGAATGGACGGGGGAGGGGGCGGGCACAGCTGTCTCTAGATAGGCAGAGCCCGCTGTCAATCAGCCAGCAGGGTTGATCTCAACAGTATTGTTGGGATCCGTCCCGGCTCCGGCTGCTATACAGATAATCCTCGCTTATCGACTTACCTGTTTTGCGACCACTCGCACTTACGACTGTCCTCCAAGCGACCCCCGACCTCGCGCGGCAGCGTCACTGCGACGTGTCGCCGGCAGAAGTGACGTCCTCCGATCGTCACTGCGGGTCCCGGTAAGTATTTTCATTGCCCGATGTACAGTACACTGTTTGGTACTGTACATCTGCAATGCTATACAGTTCTGTACTAATACAGTACTGTATAGAGTTCCTCACTTAACGACCAATTCGTTTAACGACCTGGTTGTAGGAACGGAACTCGGTCGTTAAGTGAGGAATACCTGTATACCGAGCTTTGGGTCTCGGGAGGGCGTTAGTATATATCCTCCCGTGGCCCTAAAGAGAACTATGGGATAAAAAAACCCATGGTTACCCCATAGTTCTCTTTTTAACATTGATACCAAAGGGTAAAATGTATTGTCCGTTGCATCTGCAGTCCAATACATCCAGTGAGATCTGTTCATAGCTTACTTACATTTTATGCGGGATTTAAGTATTTTTTGTTTGCCAGGTAGATTTTTAAAAATCCACTTACCGCCCCCTTAGTTCTGGGCACAGTCACTGCCCGCTTGCTGTCCTCTTCCATGGTGGCCGCAGCGTGTAGTTTCTCCCTGCTCTGTGCTCTCTACAATCATGCAGCAGCAGTCGGAAGTGACATGGTCAGCCTCAGAACAAGGCTTAGAACTCAGGACACCGCCTCCCACCAGCTGCCAGTTCCCACCAAAGTAACACTCCCGCCACCGCTACCTGACCACACTACAACCCGGAGGGTGACTGCACAGGGCTACAGCCTGGGGGACCTCAGGAGTCGACCCTCAGTGCCGAGGACCTGGAAAACAGGGGGAACCTCTGTAAAAGAAAGGCATGGCTAGAGAGGCATCAAAACACCCCAGCAGGGCCAAACAGAGGGGGACTGCTGACCCCAAGGCCATCCGGTCTTAAAGAAACATTGCTCAGACCTGAATGGTAAGAAACACAATCAAAAACTGAAGGATGAGGGGGGGGGTTTAAATGTTTTGATTGTGTTCCCTGTAGATGGAATGACCAGTCACCTCTCAAATTGCTGCCCTGGAAGATGATTGGGGGGGGGGGGGGGG
>NW_017306457.1:1863991-1868310 GCF_000935625.1 Nanorana parkeri
AGACGCAGCTACTTGCGGGGGCGGGGGAGTTTTGGACGGATGCTTGCATGTAAAAGTGCATCTGTACTGAGATTAAAGGAGGATTACATTCAATGCATGGAAGAACAGAAGTGGCCTGGCACCCGTCATATAAACAAATTGAAGTGGCAATATACGGCATCTATACACTTAGGGGTTAATTTAGAAAAGCTCTGCCTGACTATACTGTCATTCGCATGGCGCTGATGAGTATAGGAAATTCCTATACTTGTCAGCACCATCTAGGGGCACTAGTGCTGCGTGAATGGCATTCTAGCCGGGTGGAACTTTTATAAATTAACCACTTGGAATAAGAACAGATTCTGACCAATAAAAATATTTAACCCAAAAAGAAACAAACATGTTTTATGCATGTTATGTATCTGCACAAGCCTCTCTTATGTAGACATCCATAAGCCCTGAGACTGCTGCTTGGTGCCACCATCTTGGATGTTATGTCAGCATCCCCAAAAGACTCAGAGCTGTCAGTTAAGTGACACACTATAGCAGGGTTGGGCAAACTCCATTCCTCTAGCTGTGGTGAAACTACAAATCCCATAATGCATCTGATGCGGGGGTCATGCCTGTGGCCATCAGTGTCTTGCAATACCTAATGGGATTTGTAGTTGCACCACAGCTGGAGGGCCGGAGTTCGCCTACCCTTGCTTTATAGTATTCCCTTTCACTCCTCCTCTGTCAGCTACCGAAAGGACTATTTAGGGAGGTAAGGGAGCTGTGCCAGCACAGAGAGTAATCATACACTTTTAGAAGAGCAGAGAGCTATGGGGGCTGTGCTAGGGAATTGACTCTCCCGGAGTAGTCAATCTTAGGGATATACCGAGTATTTGGCTTAATACTCCTACTCGCCCAAATGCTGGATACTTGCCTCCAATACCGCAACTTCTGGTCAAAGGAAGATCTCCCTCTGACCAGCAGTGCGGAAGGAGCATGGAGCCGACTTCCTTTCCAATCAGGAAGCCGGGTGGCGGATTATGACCTGCCTCCCGGCTTCCTGATTGGCTAGAAAGCAGGCTTCACTTGTTGCTAGGCAGCCTGGTTTGATAAACAATCAGCAAGCCATGCGGCTGGTCATGAGGTGCCGTCTGGCTTCCTGATTGGCCAGGAAGCCTTGGGAAGTGAAGCCGGTGTTCTTTCAATAGAACACTGGCTTTCCTGGCAATCAGTAAGCTGGACGGTGAATCATGATCTGCTGCTCAGCTTCCTGATAATCAAGGCACATGGAACCAATATTGGTTTTCTATATCGGTGAGTACCAAATTAAAAAAATGTTTTTTGAGCAGGAAATGATGTGAACTCCTGTCAGGTATTTACCTCTATGCTAGGCTTTGTTAAGCTGGCCATATACTCAAGTCGTGCGATGGTTGTAAAGTAATTAAAAGCTCGTACGATCTGCCCATCTTGGACAGGCACATCGTACTTGCGATCATCGAAAGCCCGCCCCGCTGAGAGGCGGGCTTCCGATGACTCCAATGCCGCTTGCGCACACCGGCCCCTGCGGCATTTGTCTCCCGAGAACGCTAACCCGCAGACAATCGTACGATTCTCGGCGTGTTTTCGAGCCTGCTCGGGAGACCAAAGACGTGCGACCGTACAGTAGAAATGGTCGCACGCCTTCCATACACCTGCCGATTATGGTACGATCGCGAGATTTCCCGCAATTATCATATGATAATCGGCAGGTGTATGGGCACCATTAAAGACATTTACACTCACTGGCCACTTTATTAGGTACACCTTGCCAGTATTGGGTTTGACCCCTTTTGTCTTCAGAACTGCCTTAATTCTTCGTGGCATTGATTCAACAAGGTGATGGAAACATTTCTTAGATAGTTTGGTCCATACCAACATGATAGCATCACACAGTTGCTGCAGATTTGTCAGCTGCACATCCATGATGTGAAGCGCCACAAGCCTGAACCGTTGCTACAAGGCAGGATGGATCCATGCTTTCATGTTGTTTACATCAGATTCTGACCTGACCATCCGAATGTCGCAATAGAAATCGACTCATCAGACCAGTCAACGTTTTTCCAATCTTCTATTTTACAACTTGGTGAGCCCTTGCAAACTGTAGCCTCAGTTTCCTGTTCTTAGCTGACAGAGGTGGCACTCGGTGTGGTCTTCTGTGGCTGTAGCCCATCTGCTTCAAGGGTCAATTGTGTTGTGTGTTCAGAGATGCTCTTTTGCATACCTCGGATGTAACAAGTGGTTATTTGTTACTGTTGCCTTGCTATCAGCTTGAACCAGTCTGGCCATTCTCCTCTGACCTCTGGCATCAACAAGGTGTTCTTGCCCAGACGGCTGCCATATTTTCTCTTTTTCAGACCATTCTCTGTAAACCCGATAGATAGTTGTGCGTGAATATCCCAGTAGATCAGCAGTTGCTGAAATACTCAAACCAGCCTGTGTGGCACCAACAACCATGCCATGTTCAAAGTCACTTAAATCACCATTTTTCCCCATTTTGATGCTCGGTTTGAACTTTAGCAGACCATCTTGACCATGTCTATATGTATTTAGTTACTGCCATGTGATTGGCTGATTCAGATATTTGTGTTAACGAGCAGTTGAAGAGGTGTGCCTAATAAAGCGGCTGGTGAGTGTATACTCCCTTCCTGTGCTATTGAAAACAATTTCAACAATCGGGAAGCAAGGAAAATTCCTCAACCAATCCAATCAGGAAGTGAGGAAACTTTTCAACAATCAGGAAGCGAGGATAGAATAAACATAACCATATTCCCCTGTGGTCCCACCCAAGTCCAGCAGGGTGGGCGGGAGAGGAATTATCTTCTTTGGCTGGTCCCTTGTTGTCGTATGCACATCTCACAGTGAGTACTTATACAAGGCAGCTAAGGAAATGAAAAAATATGTTCAGCGAGTGTAAATAGAACATACACGGAGTGGCCAGATTATTATGACCACCTGACGTTTGTAGGCAAATTAGCTATAATTTGGCGCTGAAGTTGCTAGAGGGCCAGACCATTATAAATATGGAAGCAGGTTGTTTACCACGATTTACCATGAAGATATGGGTAAACAACGCGATTTAACAGCCTTTGAATGTGGGATGATTGTTGGCGCTCAAGCCATGGAGCGAGTATCAGCAAAACAGCTGAATTGTTTAAAGCCTGGACTGTCAGCCGAAAATCTGGGTCTGAACGTGCGAATTGTGGCAGTCAGCGACTAGTCAATGTTAGGGCAGAACGGAGAGTGGCAAGGCTGGTACAAGACAACAGAAGGGCAACAGTGCAGTGTCAGACTCCTCGCATCACCTTTCAGCATCTCGTGGAGTCACGAGGCGGCCCAACGAAGTCATCTCGTGGAGTCATCTCGTGGCCCAACGAAGTACTGATGGGGTGGTCATAATAATCTGGCCACTCAGTGTATAACTGTGTTGCAATTTTGTTTATTTCTATGAAAAGTGGCCCGCAATCCCCTGAAGAAGCTACTGCGTAGCGAGTTGAAACAAAGGTACATACCTTCGAATACCATTTAACATATATGGAACTGAACATGAAAACAATCTAATGTGGAAACATGGCAATATGTGAATGAATTGATATATAATGGCATGTACAGTATATATGTATAAAGTGTAATTTTAAGTTGTATATAATAAATGGTGTTTTTTTTGACAAAAATACATGTGCCTCATACAGTATAAACCTCACTGTATTGATATGGAACTATTGGATTATTTTCTTGGCAATGCCAGGGTACATTATAACATGCAATGCACAGGTCTGAACACTCTCCACCAGAAACATAATGAAGGTCATTTTTTTGCACATTGCGCTTACTTTTGTACACCAGAAGATGTAGATTACAGGCAGTCCCCGGGTTATGAATAAGATAGGGACTGTAGGTTTGTTCTTTGGGTACGTTTACACCAGATGCAGTGCGTTCCGGTTAGATTCTGGCCGGAACACACTGCAGCGCATTGCGGCCGGCTCACTTTTTTGTGGGGACAGGAGGGGGCGTGGTGGGCCATTGAAGTGAATGGCACCATAGCTACGCCCTCCAGCTGCAATGTGATCGGCCGCACCGGATCGCAAGGCACATTGTGCCTGTGGTCTGGTCCGGTGCGATCAAAATGCTTCAAGCATCCTGGACAAATGGGATCCCGCAGGAAAGCACTCCTGCAAAGAGCTGTTACACGTTCTGGGACTTCAAGTGCCCAGCCGTTCTCGGGAGCAGCAGTCAGGCACGGTGATGTCAATCATGTCTCCCAGAAGCGCTGCAAGATGGGACCAACATTTTTTTTTTTTTTTTTTTTTTAA
>NW_017306457.1:1868914-1877004 GCF_000935625.1 Nanorana parkeri
CGCTGAAGTTGCTAGAGGGCCAGACCATTATAAATATGGAAGCAGGTTGTTTACCACGATTTACCATGAAGATATGGGTAAACAACGCGATTTAACAGCCTTTGAATGTGGGATGATTGTTGGCGCTCAAGCCATGGAGCGAGTATCAGCAAAACAGCTGAATTGTTTAAAGACTGGACTGTCAGCCGAAAATCTGGGTCTGAACGTGCGAATTGTGGCAGTCAGCGACTAGTCAATGTTAGGGCAGAACGGAGAGTGGCAAGGCTGGTACAAGACAACAGAAGGGCAACAGTGCAGTGTCAGACTCCTCGCATCACCTTTCAGCATCTCGTGGAGTCACGAGGCGGCCCAACGAAGTCATCTCGTGGAGTCATCTCGTGGCCCAACGAAGTACTGATGGGGTGGTCATAATAATCTGGCCACTCAGTGTATAACTGTGTTGCAATTTTGTTTATTTCTATGAAAAGTGGCCCGCAATCCCCTGAAGAAGCTACTGCGTAGCGAGTTGAAACAAAGCTACATACCTTCGAATACCATTTAACATATATGGAACTGAACATGAAAACAATCTAATGTGGAAACATGGCAATATGTGAATGAATTGATATATAATGGCATGTACAGTATATATGTATAAAGTGTAATTTTAAGTTGTATATAATAAATGGTGTTTTTTTTGACAAAAATACATGTGCCTCATACAGTATAAACCTCACTGTATTGATATGGAACTATTGGATTATTTTCTTGGCAATGCCAGGGTACATTATAACATGCAATGCACAGGTCTGAACACTCTCCACCAGAAACATAATGAAGGTCATTTTTTTGCACATTGCGCTTACTTTTGTACACCAGAAGATGTAGATTACAGGCAGTCCCCGGGTTATGAATAAGATAGGGACTGTAGGTTTGTTCTTTGGGTACGTTTACACCAGATGCAGTGCGTTCCGGTTAGATTCTGGCCGGAACACACTGCAGCGCATTGCGGCCGGCTCACTTTTTTGTGGGGACAGGAGGGGGCGTGGTGGGCCATTGAAGTGAATGGCACCATAGCTACGCCCTCCAGCTGCAATGTGATCGGCCGCACCGGATCGCAAGGCACATTGTGCCTGTGGTCTGGTCCGGTGCGATCAAAATGCTTCAAGCATCCTGGACAAATGGGATCCCGCAGGAAAGCACTCCTGCAAAGAGCTGTTACACGTTCTGGGACTTCAAGTGCCCAGCCGTTCTCGGGAGCAGCAGTCAGGCACGGTGATGTCAATCATGTCTCCCAGAAGCGCTGCAAAATGAGACCAACATTTTTTTTTTTTTTTTTTTTTAACAAAGCTTTAATTTTTACATTTTTTGCTGCAAATTTTTTGGGGAGGGGTGCTCATAATGAATAAACTGATATAAATAATATTGCCAAGCCTTGTGTGATTCCTGATGGCCCATGTCCAATTACTAAGGGTGGCGGATTTGTCATAATTGTGATGATTATGGCTTACAGCTCATGAAAACCCCAAGAACCCACATATACACACTGAGTGGCCAGATTATCATGACCACCCCATCAGTACTTTGTTGGGCCACCTTTTGCCTTCAATACTGCAGCGATTCTTCTTGGCATTGACTCCACCACATGTTGAAAGGTGATGCGAGGAATCTGATACCATCCCTGATGAATAGCACTGTCCAGTTCTGTGAGATTTGATGGTTGTGGAAACAGCTGCCTGATGGCTCTTTCAACTTCGTCCCACAAATGATCAATTGGATTGATTGTGGGGGCCACCTAAGCAAGGTAAAGTCTCCCTCATGTTCTTGAAACCACTCCTGCACAATACGAGCACCGTGGCATGGCGCATTGTCTTGTTGGAAGAAGCCATCTCCATTGGGATACGCCATCAACATGATAGGATGAACTTGATCAGCAACGATACTTTGGTATGTTGTGCTATTCAGACGTTGTTCCACATGAATTAAAGGGCCCAAATCATGCCAGGAAAACATGCCCCAAACCATAACACTGCCCCCACCAGCTTGAAGGGTTGTACTCATGCATGTGGGGTGCATGCTTTCATGCTGTTCCCGCCAAATTCTCACTCTGCCATCTGCATGATGCAACTGGAAACGTGATTCATCGGACCACATGACTTTTTCCAATGCTCGACTGTCCAATCCTTGTGTTCCTGTGCGAATTGGAGACGTTTTATCTTGTTAACTGCAGACAGCAAAGGTGTTCGAACAGGCCTTCGGCTTCCATATCCCATACGATGCAGCGTACGGCGAACAGTGCGTTCAGAGATCATTTGAGAGGATCCCTGATTAAGATCTGCAGTAATTTGATGCACTGTTGCCCTTCTGTTGTCTTGTACCAGTCTTGCCACTCTCCGTTCTGCCCTAACATTGACTAGTCGCTGACGGCCACAATTCGCACGTTCAGACCCAGATTTTCGGCTGACAGTCCAGTCTTTAAACACTTCCGTTACCCTAAGGAGAACTATGGGGAAAAGCCTTAACCCCATAGTTCTCCTTTAACTCGGCATAACCTCATCTCTAAGAGATTTTTCAGGCCTAAAATTTGGGTAACAACGTGTGGAGAACCCCCCTCAAAAAAATGCTCTGGCAGTGAAAGGGTTAAAGCAGTCTGTTAATTATGAGTGGGCTACCAATGCACCACAATCAATAAAAATTGCACATGACCCTTTTTTAGCAGCACAGCACATAGCAGGACATGTGTGTTGTGGCGTGCTGCGGTGCGGCGTGCGTACACTGTAACGTGCGTTCACAATGAATGGCACGCTTTCACCAGGCAGGAAATGAGGGAAGATCTGTAAAAATGAATGTCATCGTAACGCTGTGCACTTAGAGCAGATGCATTGCAGTATCGCAAAGGCTTTTACTTCATGTTGCTGCAACGCACAAGTGTGAATGGGCCCTAAAACAGACAGAGGGGCCCAAATCCTTTTCCACTTTATCGTAATTAAATAAAAATGTCTTAAGGCCTTGTTCACAACAAGCGCGTTCCAGGGGCAGAGAAGAGCAGTTACAGACCGGATCAAAACTGCGTCCAATGTATTCCAATGGTATTTTGGGCTCTAGTTCACACCGCAGCATTCAGTTCCAGAGCATGTAAAAAAACTGCAGCAAGCCCTATTTTACCTGCTCTGGATTGCATAAAAAACGCATGCAAGCACACTGAAAGCCTATTTTAAACTAAACTAAAAAAAAAAAACGCAGCAAAACCTACTGCACTGCGTGTGCAGAAACTCATGCAGATCTGGTCTGCATTTGGTGTGAACAAGCCCTAAGGAGCAGATCCGGACCAGAGCAGGTGCAGACCTGATCAAAACTGCGTCCAATGGATTCCTATGGTATTTTGACCTCCAGTTCACATCGCAGCGTGCGGATCCAGACCAGATCCAGACCGGATGAAAAAAATGCGGCAAGCCCTATTTTACCTGCTCTGGAACGCATGCATCAAAAACGCATGCAAGTGCCTGAAAGTCCATGTTAAACGTAAAAAAAAAAAAAAAATGTTTTTACCAAAACCGGCCCTAAACGCATCTAAAACACGGCACAACCCACTACACTGCGTGTGCAGAAACCTGACCGGATCTGGTCTGCATTTAGTGTGAACAAGGCCTTACTAGATTTCCACATTAACTTCCCATTTCATATCTGCATCAGTGCTTCAGTTACCTATGTTTCTGTCTTTTCATGATGGAATCATTCGGGCTGATAATCCATATAAAACCTGCAGTAGAATTTGAGTCATCGGCTGATTTACCTGCAGGAAGCAGAGGACTGAAAATAGAGAAAAGTCGTCCTGCTATTGAAGTCCGTACAGCATTTCCCGGCCAGCTCTTGTCATGCTTCCTCGCTCACTGCCATTGTCTGTGTACAGGATTGTGCCATCCAGCATGACTCTGCAGATAATACCTCATAATTGGACAGCCATCGCCTGCTTGTTTCCTTTAAGCACTTTACATTTCTGGATTAGGGATCCAATCTCAGGTTTCCTCACATGTTTTATTTACCCATCTGGAAGTTGTGTTACCCTAAAGGGAAATTCCACCAAATAATAAACGCTCGCATTGTCATGAAAGGGAAAATGTCAATGTATTTATTTACTATTGCATTGCACCCAGTAAAGCATTGGAACCGTGACCAGTGGATCATGGCTGCAATGCTCTGGCTCCTGCAGATTTCCCCTCTCATCCCCGTCTGTGCATTGATATGGACATTCAGTAACATGGATGGGAGGAAGAATTAATGGACTACACGTGCGTTGACCAGTGACATCACTACGGGGGTACAGCCTGCACCCGGGTGACACCATTGGAGGGGTGAAACCAAAATGACTCACAGTCACCCCCCCCTGAAAAGTTGAGCACTTGGTCATGGACAAAGAGCCCGACAGTTGCTCGAGAGAGAGAGGATGGGACTTGGCGCCATACCTTATGGTCGCCGGCAGGTAACAGCGCATGCCGTCATGGCGGGGTGTCACCAGGTACCCTCTCCGGATCATACCCCTAGGGTTGCCACCTTTTCTTCAAGCGAAACCTGAACACTCTAGCGACGCGCGGACATTTTTTTGGGATAATGAGTCGCGGCTTATTCATATGTAAATAGCGCCACCTATTCATATGAGTTCAGTTGAGACTATTTTCAGTGGGGGGCCAGTAGCCCCTATCTTAATTTTGGTTGCCTCTGTCTGCCTGACATCTTGTGTCCGGGTTTCTGCTGCCATGAAACCCGAACACAGCATTCAAAACCCGGACTGTCCGGGTGAATCCTGGACAGGTGGCAATCCTAGACACTCCGCCTCGGAACGCCCCTGGTGGTGACATCATCACAATGGTAGTCCATTGACAACTGCAAGTCCCTCTACCACGGTGGCTGATGGGACTGTCAAAGGATCTGTTAATGGATTTCGAGGCTGTGTGGGTGCTGCCATGTACAGCCGTGAAAATCAAAAAAATTGAACACGAGCCTGCGGGGGGAAGAACCGTGCAATTCAGGAAAAGAGGGGGCGGGTTCTCTCCTCTCTCATGCATCTGTTGGTCTCTTGGTCGTGCTCAACTTTTCAGAGGGGGTGACAGCAAAATGACTTGTCATTGGTCCCTCCAATGGTCTCACCTGATAAGGGCTGCACCCCCCTTTGATGCCATGGCCCCCCATCCCCCCTTTTTTTTTGTGGTAGGTGATGTTTTTTTAAACTATTTTGATGTAGCATAAACCTATGTTTACCCCTTGAATATATAAATTTACTTGCGGGTTCATTTATGAAGGTCTTTTCTGGTGAATAGCCAGGCAGATGCCGTTTGCGCAACAGTACCACCCCTACATGGCATTGAGTATGCTACTAAAAATGGATCTGGGCATCTAAGCTCCAAAAAACTCTGGTCACACAATAGTTATGACATTGCAACAGATGATATGATAAATAATGGCTTGTATGCATGGCCAGCATCCAGGAACAAGACAGAAGCAAGACAGAGGCAGGATGGGTGCTGTGACAAGAACACGCCTCATGTACGTCTCTCTCAGTAGGGTGATTATCGCAGCCATTCACAGGTCGGCTGATCACTGCACCTTTAATACGACCGCTGTGTACAGAGTGGGCGCAGCCTGCGCGCTCTGCATTCCGTCTGTCATTTCCTCTATACCGCCCTCCATAGCCCCGCCCACTCTCCTCCCATCTGTCAGTATTGTGCAACAGTCTCCTTTACCCAGCCCCGCCCACTCTCCTCCCATCTATCAGTATTGTACCGTTCTCTTCTAGGGAGCCCCGCCCCCTCACCTCTTGTCTGCCCGCCCCCTCATCCCGCCCCTTCTGCTGTGCCTTTATCACCTCTTGTCTGCCCGCTCCCCCGTTGCTTCTGCAGCTGTTCCGTGCCCGCACAATCCTCACTAATCCCTAGCATCAGCATTCTCCATGGCGGATTATCACAAACCAGACCAGCAGACTCTGCAGGCCCTGAAAGACACAGCCAACAGGCTGAGGATCCTGTCCATCAAAGCCACCACAGCAGCAGGATCTGGGTGAGTGCCAGGGGAGGGGGGGCATTACTGAGCTGCCAGCTGTACCCACCCTGGGTGAACGATCCTCTCTTATAGATGGACAGATAAAGCAAGGTGCAGATTCATCATTCAGTATGCATTGCCCCAAGTCTGCGTCGACTTATACTGTTTATGGAAGGATCTATGACCTGCACCACCCTCTCCAGGAGGTATCCGTATTGATGTATGATAGACTCTGCAGTCACTGATCTCCTCCTGTCATACCATAGGGCTGACATTACACTACATCTAAAGACCTTTTTCTTCCCTTTTGGATAGTGAGAAATAGTTAACACCTGTCAGGCTTTTTTTTTTTTTTGCCATCTGTGTCCCCATTGGGGAGATTTCCCTTCACTTCCTTCCATGTAGACACAACAGGAAGTGACAGAAAAGCTCTCCAAAGTGAAGAAAATCTCTCCTGTGAGTTGTCACCAGGACAGGTGTCCCCATTGTGTAGATTTCCCTTCATTTCTTTCCATGTAGACACAACAGGAAGTGACAGAAAAGCTCTCCAAAGTGAAGAAAATCTCTCCTGTGAGTTGTCACCAGGACAGGTGTCCCCATTGTGTAGATTTCCCTTCATTTCTTTCCATGTAGACACAACAGGAAGTAAAAGAAAAGCGCTCCAAAGTGAAGGAAATATCTCCTGACAATAATCACTAGAACAAGTGTCCCCAGTGGAGGGTTTCCCTTTCATTCCTGTTCTGGTGACAACTCACTGATATTGTCCCTTCAGTCTCGGTGTCACTGGTCACAAATAGAGAGAGCTGATCTCACACAACAACACAGGTGTGATTGGGATGTTAAGTTCTACTTCCATCACTGTCACACTTTCTAATAAAGATCATGTGACATGCGTGGGTAGTGCAGCGGGAGAATGGAATTGTAATTCAGTTCCTGATGTGTATTCCATTATGTCAGACGATAGGGGCAGCACAGTGGTGTAGTGGTTAGTGCTTCTGCCTTGCAGCACTGGGGTCCCTGGTTTGAATCCCGGCCAGGTCACTATGTACATGTAGTCTGAATGTTCTCCCTGTGCTTGGGTGGGTTTCCTCCAAAGATGTGTTGGAAGGTTGTTGAATCCTGTTTAAATCAGCCCTGTATGCAGGAAGTCCAGGCCCGGCTGACCCAGATCACCTCAGTATCCAGGTTGGTGACTGGCTGCAATCAGGCGGCATTCAGGCATATTAGAGGGCTGCTCGCTCCTCACTAGACCCCTAAGAGGTCCCAGTGAACAGCCCTCTAATATGCCTGAGGTGCTGCTGCCACCTGATTGCGGCTGGTCACCCCCTGAATAGAGAGCCACAGCAAGTCATCCTGGAATACCTGTTGAGGCCGCACTGGCCACCTTAGAGCCTGAAACCCCACACAGGCCTACTGAGACCCTGGAGATATCAGGCTGAGAACCTGGAGCAACACAGGGTATGTAGCTTCATAGTATTTTGCATTACTGTATAAAATATTGCTGGGACTTGTAGTCCTCTATAGCTATATATAGCTGATGGTATTATTCTGCATTAGTCCTCCTATAATTGGTGGTATTCTGTATTGCTGTATAATGTATTGCTGAGATTTGTAGTCCCTGGTAGATCTGCCACTGACTCTACAGTGGCAGATCTACCAGGCTCACAGCTGCAGCCGGGCCCTGGCGCTCCACCACTGACTCCAAGCTGTAGGGAGACTACAAATCACAGCCCGGACAAGAGGAAGAGGGCCCCGGTGACCGTCTACATTCCATAAAAAGGCCCACCGTAATCCTCAGCACCAGGTGATGCTCTTAATTCGACCCTGCCTATATGAGTGTGAGACAGGGACCTTAGATTATAGGCTCCATGATGGCGCCAAATAATAATAGAAAACAGATCTCATCTCATCAGTACAAGTGTTATTATTTGTATTTGTATTCAGAGGCTGGTGTTTATTATACAACTTAGAAGTGTGTCTTTGGAAACATGTAGAACGTCCCCCTCCTAGAAGTATTCAGAACGTTGTCAGACTTCCTCCTGAGTATCAGAGAAATGTGTCCCATGGAGGAAGTGTGA
>NW_017306458.1:0-14585 GCF_000935625.1 Nanorana parkeri
TTCACATAAGCACTAAATATTCTAAGTAGGCTTATGGGCTAGGGAGTGAATTTTCAATAATTAAAATACATTTATAGAGCCAATGTATTCTGGCTATGCACAAGTAATTATAAATATCTGAAAGATAAAGGGTTGGGGCACATCATATAAAAATAGCTTTAACACGTGGAACACTGGGTATAAATACTGATGAATGGAAAGAGGGGGGTTATTGAACACCTAAACATCACAGATGATCAATAAAACTTTGTAATTAAGATACTTATATATACACAGGGTCTGTGAGACCGCTTGGGCATAGTAGGGACCTAAGAATGCATGTGCCAACTAAATGAGAATAACTAGGAACAGAGGAAAGGCACTACACACACAGAAAACTAACTAACTAACTACACACAAAAGGGAAGGTAATATCTGACATAGACTAAGCACTCTAATCACTTTTTAGTACTGTGAAGCTGCACTGGACTCGTGCGTCTCTGGTTCCGCCGTGTGACACTCTCTGGAGTTGATGAGGGAATCCCCATCACCCTGGGAGAAAGACCTCTCCAGGATCATGCAATCTCGGGACTAATAGTCGAATAGAAAGAAAGGTAAAATAATTAACCACTTACATCTATGATGAATAAATACTCTGTCATATATTTAGAAATATAATGTAAAATAATATCATGGAAAAAGTAAGAACGATGAAGTATTTCTGTATGTATACTGAATAATTAATGTATACTGAATATCAAATATATGCATTATAGATGAACAAACGTTGATGGACAAATAATCTATGTAAACAAGATATCCCATGTATGAATATTAATGTGAAGTTACTATTGACAAACAAAGAAAAATGAATATATTATATTGACTAATGGTAAATAAGGAACTGTATATATAATCATAAAATAGAAAAAATTGAAGGTTATTGAGATACAATATATTATATGCTGATTTTCGATCTCATGGTTTAACATCGATTTATATTGTATTATATGTTTTAAAAAACAGATTATTGCTGAAAATCGATATATACAAACAAACAAAACAAACACACCCCCCTGAAGAAGCCTTTGTGAGCGTAAAGCGTAGGGGATTCATCAAATAGTGATATACCTGTAAAGAACTATATGAAACATGAATATGTAAATTAATGTATAAATTATGTTTGTAATATGGATAATAAATATACGAATCAGCAATAGCCGTTAGAGATAGAAATATGGTACCTGGAGAACTACATGAATGTTACTATGAGTGAATTGTTTTACACTGAACTGTAGGATTTTTAGAAAAACAATTATCTAAATAAATATTTATTAATTATATATATCTGAGTCCTTTCTAAACACACTCCATCACAATAATAATATTGTAAATGGTTTTTTGAAATTTAACAATTGGGAGGTGTGGACTCAGGTCGCCTTAGATGAGATCGGGAAGTGCTATTACTGGATTTAGAAAGCATATGTACATTGAGATGATTTTTGTATGGTTCATACATGTGCATGATATCTAATATGTGTGTATATACTTCTCTCTCATATATCTACATTTGTGATGTATACTATGTATATGTTTCATGTTCATGGTCTATATACGAACATCTATAATTATACATCTTGTGTATGGTTCACTATGCAATAAGAATCATATGTTGTCATACATTATAAACCTAATGCGACATGGTCCATGAGTGGACTTGCTTATGGTGTGCACATAAATATGTGTATACAAAATGCAGGCTAAACTATCCACATGTGTATTAAGAGCTAGCATTTGATTGTTGTTCTAAATAGCTGATAATGATTGAGCCCTATGAATTTACATATATGCTTTTGTACACATCTGATTACTGATCCGTCAGCTTTTTTAATTAAGTTTTCTTGTATATATTTAAATATTTTTAATCATGCATTTTCTCAGTATAACATTATCAATATGATCATCATTACCTGACCTCAACCCCCTGATAAAAGAATAGGAGTGATAGCTAGTGTTGTGCGTCCTATCGGACTCATACTGTTAGATGCAGATTTGCTCCTGTTTTCGCCTCACACACACACCCCCCCCCTCTTCTCTATGTGACTCACGTTAGCCCGTGTTATCGGGCATGGCTGAACAACCATGGAGCGTCAGGCCCTATGAGTCATGGGGGTATGTACTACCTATTGAGGTCCCGGATTGGCCGGACTGTTACACGCCCAATCGAGGCGGAGCCTGCAATGAGCCTGTACTCGCCGTCCAGCTTGACCTTTACGATCCAGCTGAACTAAATTGCACTTCCTTGATATTGGTTTATCCCCCTATTTAAAGGAAAAAAGAGGTAGTTGAGGTCACGTCTGAGGAAGGGGGCTTGACCCCGGAAACGCGTCAACGCCGCCACACTACAGTGGCACACAGGCAGATTGCAGTCTTAACTGCTGTTTCTTCCAAAACATCCACACAAGCTGTTTTATGACCCTCCATTGTGAGTACCATTGCAATTTTATCTTTGTGTCTTTTAAAATAAAAAATAATCTGCACTAGGTTGGGCGCCCTTCTGTCCTTTTTGTATTCCAGTTTTACAGTTCCTCCCGGCTGAAGTGGGGCAGCACCCCTAGTAGTTTTATAAATACTTAATCATTTGTTGTCTTCGGCCAACAAACTGCCTCCTGCTACAGGCAGATATTTCAAATTTTGACTCATCGGTCCAAAGCACCTGCTGCCATTTTTCTGCACTCCAGTTCCTATGTTTTCATGCATAGTTGAGTCGCTTAGCTTTGTTTCTACGTTGGAAGTATAACTTTTTGGCCGCAATTCTTCCATGAAGACCACTTCTGGCCAGACTTCTCCAGACAGTAGATCGGTGTACCTGGATCCCGCTGGTTTCTGCCAGTTCGGTGCTGATGGCACTGCTGGACATCTTCTGATGTCGAAGGAAAGTAAGCATGATGTGTCTTTCATCTGCTGCATTGATTCCTTGGCTGGCCACTGCGTCTACGGTTCCCAACCTGGTCCATTTCTTTGTGCTTCTTCAAAAGAGCTTGAACAACACATCTTGAAACCACAGTCTGCTTTGAAATCTTTGCCTGAGAGAGACCTTGCTAATGCAGTATAACTACCTTGTGTCTTGTTGCTGTGCTCAGTCTTGCCATGGTGTATGACCTGTGACATGAAACTGTCTTCCACAACCTCACATTAGTAGCAGAGTTTGGCTATTCCTCACCCAGTTTTTAGCCTCCTACACAGCTGTTTCTGCTTCAGTTAATGACTGTGTTTCAACCTATATATAAAATTGATGATCATTAGCACTTGCTTGGTATATTTGGTTACTCATATACCTGACGTGCGCGAGTCACACATGCTGTTCTTCAATTTTACAGGGGGGGAGGCAGCGGACTGGGAGGGAGGAGAAGGACTGGCAGGGAGTATAAACAGTGGCCATGATGAGGAGGGACAGTGGCCAGGAGGAGAAGGCATACTGGTCAGGGGGAGAAGGAGCAGTGGGCGGGAGGATAAGCAGTGGGCAGGAGACTGAGAAGGAGTAGGTGGGAGTAGGCACTTTGCGTTGTTGGACTATGCTGCCTGAGGGTAAGTGCTTGTTTGTTTGTTTGTATGTATGTATGTATGTATGTATGTGTATGCAGTCAGTGTCCATAAAATGGTGAGTGGACCTGGCTCCCACCTATCCACCATTGCAGTAACACTGATAGTGCACCTGGCCACCATTTACAGGCACTGTCAGTATCTCTGAAATAGTGGATAGGTGAAAGCCAGGTACCATTTCATGGACATTGACAGTGCCTGTAGGTGCCATCCTGGCTGGCACCAACAGGCATTGTCAGTGTCTCTGGAATGGCAGATAGGTCGGAGCCAAGTGCACTGTCAGTGTCACTAGACTGATGTACACAAATTGCACCTGGATCCCACCCATCCACCATTCTGTAGACTCTGGGTCTATCATGTAAGCCCCTCCCACTTTTGTGAAGCACAAGTTGGACACACCCACTTTAGCTCTGCCCACCATCCCACCCACAGTCTCAGGAACTACGATTTCTAAAAGTTCCTAGGTATGGTTATGCTTGATCACAATGAATAAAAAATGGCAATTGTCATTAGAGCAATGTGTGGGACATTGGCAGGACTGCAAACAGCTTTCCTAGCACTTTTAATTAGATTTCCATTTAAAAAATGACTGAGCACGTGAAGGTAACCTGCAGGGGAAAGCAAATGTTGCTTTCCCCTGCAGCTTAGAGCCAACATGGCACACTTTAGCAGTCATACGCCAGCTCTATGATCAAGAGCTGACCGGTCATCTCTCAGTGATCTCGTCAACTCTCTCTGTGATCTCGTCAATCACCTGCAGGGATTCGCCCCTCCACTCTTGGTTCCTCCAACACTCATTGGAGGGACAGAATCAACTGTCACTTCCCAGCTGCAGTGCAGCTCTGTGCTGTCAGCATATACTGTAGCTGTCATTAGCCCTCTATCTGCTGACTTTGAGTCATAGGAGTACATTAGTGATTTTACTCCAGTGTCCAAAAACAGAAGTAAAGGCAAAAAAAGTTTGTTTCACAGTGAGGGAGGAAAGCTGTTTTGACCAGGATGACCAGTTTTCAATCTAAAGCTGGTTAAAATTGTCATGTGAGTGCCTAGGTTACTGGAGCCGAGAGGTGGAGGCTGATATTGATAGACTCTCCATCTGAAAATGCTGATTTCCTGGCTGTTTGCTGATCTAATAACTTGAACAAGGATGCAAAAAAAGATTCCTCCATCCATGATAAGCAGCGTAGATGGGAGAATTTTCCACTGCTGCTATCGTATTCTGACAGTGCTGGGTCTGCTGCTGTCAGAATACCCGCACAGTGAGTGCAGCTAATTGGCTGCAGTCACTGTTTGACTGTGAATTTTCCACCTGGCTCCTTCAATTTTCTGATCAAAGGATGTTGGCATGAGGCTGCAACCCAATGCCACCCACTGAGAGATTTCTTCATGAAGAGGCCAAAATTCACTCAGTGTATGGCCAGCTTCACTGGCTGCATTCATGCTCCAGTTAGGTGACTCAACATATTGAAGCCAAAGAATCAAGCATTACTGCCAGGCAATGAACATTTTCTGAAGAGGGTCGTTAAGGACAACTTCCATTCTTCTCCTGGCACGGGTTTCCTCTAAAGCATGGGAATACAAACATTATAAGCGAATGCAGGCAAAAGTGCCCCCAGGGGATTCCTAAAAGCATTCAAACATTTGTCAAAGCAATACATGCTTTTAGGCTGTGCTCCAGATTCAACTAAAAATACAATACCCGTGCAGCTTTGTTGAATAACATTTTTGTTGTTCTTTCGATTGTTATTTGAAAGGAAGGGGTGAGAGCATTAGAGATGCATCTGAAGAGCGCTTATGGTGTTTGCATTTCACTTCCCACTGGCAGCAATTGAAAACAAAAGTGAGCTCAAGCTTGAGTAGCAGAAGTAAGCTTATAATAGCCAACCAAAAACAATATAAAGGCATAAAAACAATTGAGTTCATTTACATTAATAGCGTGAGCAGGGTCGTTGCAAGGATTTTTGCCTACACAAGCGAAGGTGTAAAAATGGCCTGACCAGGAAGGGGGTCTAAACACCTGGTCAGCAAGCGGTTAAAGGATAACTACACTTTAAAAATATCTTAAAAAATGATAAAACGAATATAGTAAATATCAGGGATGTCCCGATACCGATGCTAGCATCGGAATCGGGCCCAATACAGGACATTTTCTTCTTACTTACCTCGCCGAGCGTCGCGTCACTGCTGATTGTGAGCGCCTCCTACAAGCTGAGCACCGAGACGCGATGCAGCGATCCTGCCCAGCGCCGACTACAAGAGGCACCGCGTGAGGCTACGGGGATCGGAGTGAAACTGTGAGTAAGGGAAGCTGGGACGGGGCTGGCTGTAAATCTATTGCAATAGTGTACTGGACGTGTGTAATGTATATGTAGTACATATATACAGCACCCACCTCCACCACACACCAGCAATAGAGTTACAATTCTCCCCTGCTAACATGAATAGGTTAAACCATGATCCATAGTACATAACATGTAGTTGTACTATGGATCATTTAAAGTCACCTGCCCCTTTAAGAAAAAGTATCAGTAATTGGTATCGGCAAGTACATGAGGGGATGTACTTGTACTTGGGCCTGAAAAAGTGGCATCGGGACATCCCTAGTAAATATAACTGTCGCACAAGTCATTTTGTAATTTACTGTTAATAAAAATCACCTTTCCTTTTAAAACCGTAGCTACTGTTATGTTCTAAATCTGTCAAGAAATTGAGTGCAATATGGTGACCTGGAGGCTTTGGTGTACGGAAGGTCCCGAGAAATGTCACTTCCTGATTCTGTGATTGAGTTAAACAGAGAAGGGAAGGGAGAAGCGCTGCAAGCCGAGTAGGGAACAGGGCGATTTTTCGCTGAACCTTGTAAGGGGGGGGGGGCTGGAAAACTGGGAGCTAATATAAGTTCCCAAACTTCCGTGGTTAGTCCAATTAGTTTGAGTGTGGTCCCAAAAATAAAAAACATCAAATTGTGGAGGTAAATGAAATGGCGTGTACAAAAAGAGAAAAACAGAAAAAATCTAGGGACTTACCCTTAGGTAAAAGATATTACGTGGTCATCGACGGAGGGTGGAGTTTGATGATGCTGGTGTCGCACGGGTTCCAGTTTGCCAGGAGTGATGTCTGTTCTCCAAAATCTTGTAAACGGAAGTTGGCGAGGAGGTGTAGGTGATTGGCATCCCTTGCAATAGGAATTTCATTTTTTAATTACTCCTAAAGGGATGCAGACACTGCACCTTTCCTCATTAGAACACAGAAAGTCCACCAGTTGATTATAATGAACCCAGACCCTCCCATTCAGGGATCAGTTTGGAAAGGAGATGGGGAAACAAACAGCTTTTTCTTCAGAACAGAAACAGGTAGGAAAGGAAACCGCAACAAAGTTTGTTAAAATTCTTATAATGTAGTGTGACGTTGGGGAGCCCAGAGAGCACTCGCACAGGGGGTGTTAGAATAAAACAAAAGCTTTTTATTGTCCTCTTCAGGGCAGTAAAAATGGTAAACACAAATGTAAGCTTCTCTTCAACATAACTCAAGGCAAAAGTCCATATCTTCGACACAAATAAGGTAACATAAAAATGTGTCTCACCAGTTTGTCATGCATCAGCCACAGCTAATCCCTCTCTCCTCACAACTCCCACCTCAGGGTTAGAGCCTCAGCCTGCTCATGGCCAGACACCCGGCAGCTTCACCTCCCTGTGTGACGATGGTCCTCCCGACCTTCCCAAACACTCCACGTGTGCCACAGTACATTGATCACCCAGAGGGGATTGGGACATCCTAAAACATGGCTTAATGTAGCTTAATCTGTAATAAAGTGCCTAAACCTCAATCAATCGCTTTGAAACTTAGCACAATCTAATTTTTCAGCTTCCCAAACCAATCTTGGAAATGTCATGGATTTTGGTTTCCCACAAAGCAAGTGAGTAACATTAAGCTTGTTTTTTGGGGCCCTTAATGAGACTTAATATACAAAAAGGAACTTAGACGTTAACCAATTTCCCCCAAACTTCCCACAATACAAGACTCTATATATCTATGCCAATGTATTCTGAAAATGTTAGGTTTTTGGGTAAAACATACCAAAAGTTATTTACATTGAACTATTTTTTCACAATCCTAAAACATTTAGCTTAATGTAAAAAGAGCTTAATGTACCATAATGTGCCTGAACCTTAATCAATTGCCTTGAAACTTGGCAATACCTAAGTTCTCAGCTTCCCAAACCTAACCTAGAAGTTTCATGGATTTCAGTTTCCCACAAAGCAAATGAGTGACATTAAGCTTGTTTTTTTGGGGAGCTTAATGTGGCTTAACGTACAAAAAAGAACTTAGATGTTAACCAATTTCCCCCAAACTTCACACAATGCAAGACTCTATTTATGCCAACATATTCTGAAAATGTCAGGTTGTTGGGTATAACATACCAAAAGTTATTCACATTTTAAGGGTACATTTTGTGAGATCCCATGCAGACTCGTGTATTCAGTGCAGCTCCTCTTCCAACTTGAATGAGACCCAGCATCATTTACTCCTCTTTCTCTGAGCCCAGGATGTCAAGGGCCCACCCCCAACCCTGAACTAACAGGAGAATACTGCAGAGAGGGCCACCACATTATTGCATGGAATCATTTCCCTCATCATTTAGTATCCTCCCAAAACAAGAGAAAAAAAGAGGATGAAGATGACCTGTGATGTCCCATGACTGGTCTGAGAACACCTGGATAAATGGTATGTATACAGGATTTTATGGGAAGGGGGAAGCAAAATGCAGGGGGGGATCATGAGCCATAGGTTTGGCTCTCAAGTGGACCTTTCACTAACCTTACGTATGAGATGTGATGTACTCAATAATACTAAATTGTTATTTTAATGATTAGCCATTTCCACTCTCCCCTGACAATTTTATCTAATAATTGTATCACTTAGCTGGCTGTTCAGTGATTTTTACCATCAATCTGCTATAGTACTTAACAACTTCAGTACATTTAATTTTGGGTCAGACATGTACAACATTGTTGCATCATTAGTGTCTTGTAACGCTTTCGCTGCCAGAGCCGTTTTTGCAATTTTTTTGCACACGTTATAATCCACATTTCAGTCCTGAAAATTACTTGCCCCCCGAGAAATAAACACTTTAAAAGCGGTTTAAACTTACCCCTGTCTTCGGCGCACGCTTCCGTCTGAATATCCGAAACTGCACGGGTGGCCACAAAGCGTCTTGGGGTGGGCGCATGCGCAGTTTGGATTTTTGGCTGGGAGACGTGGAGAGACGCAAGGTAAGTCTATGGACGCGTGCACCCGCATGCAGACACCGTGGGATCGGAAGTGCAAGCAAGGACAGAGGAGTCAGCGCTGGATCGGACACCCGCCGCAGCGCTGGAGGGACAGATGAAAACGACAGGAAAGGAGAGGAATATCGGAATGAGAAACCTCATTTAAGATAAGTGCTAACATTAACATTGGGGGGGAGGGGGAAAAATTACTTTATTGTTACTTTAAGTTAATTTTATTGCACAATATAATACCCAATTTTTTTTGTAAAATACAGTATGGATGATGAGGTTCTGCCGAATAAATAGGTACCCCAACATGCCAAGCTTACAAATTGCATGTGTGGAGACCTCATCACTACTGGCAGGACTGGCTTCTTTTTTCTTCCCAGCTTCAGCAGAGAAGAACTCAGCGAGATCAAAGACTTCCTCTCCTCTCTCTCCTCACACATACACAGTGGCGTAACCAGAGTTCTGGGCGCCCGAACATATAGAGAGTACTGAATTGGCTCACACAACCTTGAAATCTTGGGTGTCCTGCGCCAGATCTGATCGCTGTCTGATACAGCTTATCTTACAGCAAGACGACCTTCAAAATCGTAGCAGGAGAAACAATCAAACTGCGGGGTAAAGTCTGTTCTTAATAGGATTTTGGGCAGAGATCCTACCACTGAGCTGGAGGTCGACAGAGTTCACAGAGTCCAACGATCACAGCGGTGCAAAGGCTTTGGGCCCCCGGGATACCCTTTGCAAAGTGCATTTTTACGTGGCCCCATTGACTTTGATGTGCTGCCATTCACATCCTCTTGGATTTTTTAAGACGCATGCTCCAGATGCGGCGTCTTCTAAAACCCATACTGGATAAGATCACCTCTTCAGGGGCTACCTATCCATGGAGATTCCCATTTCATCTGATCATCCGCAAGGGTCCCAATACGTATCTGCTCCATTCTCCAGGACAACTTCCGGACCTTTTTGTCTTCTTGGATACAACTGTTTGTCCGGATCTCTGTGCCGGATTGAACGGTCCCTATTCTCCCTTTTATTTTCTCCGACTCCTGCGCTACCTCAGAGGCCACGGAGGTCCACGCTCACCCAGAACATCCTCTTCTAAGTAACAGTAAGGCTAATTCTGATGTCTGGTGCTTAATGTTTTACTCCTTTTCAATATTTTTTGAGACTACTATCCCGTTTGAATGCTATCTTCAGTTTTGTTTACTCCAACTTACTCCTGTTATGACTGCTGTTCCTGATGGCCGAGTTCGGGACTAAGACATTAATTTTTTCTCCATGTGAACCAGACTCTTCATCTCTATGGACTTATACCCATTCTATTGCAAGGTGTTGCTGAGGCTCAGGAGAATGATCTGCTACATTGGGTATATGCTTCTTTCCTGCATTTTTGAGTCACTAAACACTGCTCCATGTGACTAGCGAATCTGCTGGTTCCACCCGCGAGTTTCCCGCCCATGACACTGAGTATTATTTGAGTGTGTTTTAAATATGACACTGATTGTACTTGTCCATGTCTGTAACTGATCTTGCATGTACTGTGATCACTATTTTGTATCACTGTTTTGATTTCCAAGTATTGACACATTGGGGTTGATTTACTAACCTTATAAACACACCACGAACATGTATACACCTCTGTAGTGGGTTCCCTCCCAGCATGATCTATGGGTGGAATCTAAACACCTTTGTAGTGTGTACACACCCAGCAGGTGTGTTGTGCAAAGCCCTGCATGAATTACAAGGTGATGTTGTGTAAATTAGCTCTATGTTGTGTTGCTTGCGTTGATGAATGCAGGAATGTAAATGCATGAGCTAACCATTTTTGTCTAAACTGTGAAGCAGCATTATATATGCATCATGTGCATGATTTTTCCATATATGGCATTAGTGGATATATGCTTTTAGAGACTTTTTGGTTGATAAATACGTTTTGCTGTGTGAAAACCACACGCACCTGGTGCGTGCGTGTGTTTAGGTTAGTAAATCACCCCCATTGTATTACCATTGGACCTTGAATTTCTGCTCTCACTCTGACGCATGCGGAAATACCTAACATGTGTGGCACAATTGTTGTTTTTGTACATAGGTACACCCGACTTGTGTGAAAGTTAGTATGCACGCGCTTGTAGGGATGGGGGACATTTTTTAAAAAATATTTATTTTATTTAACTTGATTTAACTTTTTATTTTACTTAATTCCATTGCTATCACATGGGGGGGGGGGGGGCTGAAAAAAAGTAGATCCCATCGCACTCCTGACCGGATTTAACTCAAGGTAATGGGTGGGTGCTGCGTTGACAGCAGATGCTTCTGCAGATCAGTAGTAGTAGAAAGTCACTCACACTCCAGTAAGACTTTCTGTCAATGTTCTTTATTGACAGGCGATATGTCACATTGTATAATGACGTTTCGGAACCGTATAGGTCCCTTAAGAAGGCAACACATCATATGTGGGTGTTACCTAGAGTAGTCTACATGCAAATGTAGTCGGCCTAGGAATACCAATCCCCCCAGACTGACTTCTGCCCATGGAGGCATTTGAATACCTGCATAACTCCTTCTTAGAGCCCGCCCACTGTGTGCATCAAGTCTTAGGACTCTTGAGAGAAGTACTGAGGAAGGGTACTGTGATGTTTTCAGAAAGCTATGTATATCACTGTGGCGGCCCCTCCCACCAGCTATGATCTGCCTTTATTGCACAGAGACCCAGTGATAACATCAATGGGTTTAAAATAAGATATTTAATTAAAATGGAAAGGTTATATATTTTATAAGCATGTTGATGAGGGGGGTGGGGAGAATCAAGAAAAAAACAAAATATAAGCAGATTAAACTGCAGCTTTTTACATGATGCAATCATTTCCCCTGTTTGGATAAAGTAAATTAATCACGATAGCACAAGATGGTATAAAAGATCAAACAATTAGCTTGTAGCAGTTTGAGCCGTGTGTACAGTAATAGAAGTAGGTCCCAGAAGATGCGCACAGCCAGTCTGGCAGAGTAATTAGGAGCTCAGTATAAACAGTAGGATGCTGAGTGGTCCGTACTATAGCTCACTATTAAAGGGGTCAGTAGCCCATTAGATGTAATGAAGGATTTGTTGATTCTGCAACTCAGCTACTTCCATCGAAAATAAATGTAAACCAAACTACAGAGTTTCAAATTAAAGCAACACTGTGCCCAAAAAATGTAGGGAAAAGCCACCTCGCTAGGATATTTTATTAATTTCTGGTGGGCGGTGACTTTTAGCGTCCCTTTTTTTTTTTAACAGCCTCATTGACTGAAGTACTACCTCACTATTGTGTACCTAATGTAGCAGCTGGCAGGTGGAACCACAGCACCAGGGGAAGGCAAAGGCGTCTGACAGTCCCAGAAGTGTGTCAGATGCTGACTTGGGGCAGAAACAATATGAATCCTTGGGGCTGCCCCCAGGGTCGGATCTCCCATAAGGCCACCGAGGCTCGGCCTCGGGGCGGCAGGGAGCAGAGGGGCAGCAGGGGTGTAAAATCTCCCGACGCCTGAGACATGCAGTGCCGGGCCGCTCGTTCGTTTATGAGTGATCCCAGCGATGTCACCAAGATCACTTGTATTTACACTGCAGATCTGTCTTCCCCCCGCCGGTGAAAAAAATTTAGAAAGTAAAAAAAAAAAAATTATAATAAAGTAAATCAAATAAAGAAACAATAAAGAAAAATTAAAACTAACCCTGCACTGCTTGCCATTCTACATTGAGGGGGGGTAGTCGGAGAGCGAGGGCGCATTGAGGAACCTGGCTTCGGGACAGTAGAGAGAGTAGAGAGTGGATCCGGCCCTGGCTACCCGCCACACTGTAAGGTTAAGTGCTTGTTTTTTCTAGGGAGCTAAAATAACAAAGATATACCCACCTGTCAGAGTCGGCTGACTGCTACGCAGGTCCCTGTCGCCTATCTCCTCCTCCATTTCAACGCTGGAATGTCGCTTGGTGTCCTCTTGTCCAACACTGTATTGGACATGATGACTCACTGGACCTTGGAGCGCAGGACGCGCAGAGTTCCATTGCAAGAACAACATTTGACATAGCCATCAGAAAGGGATCATCGTCCACCTCCTGCCCCAGTACCACCCTGGGTGGCCATCTACATTGCTGCTCATATACATGAGCTCTCCCCCAAGTGTAAGGGCCCCAATGCCGGCAAGACTGTATCTAGTTTCACCCTGACCAGTGGTTTAGGTAGGGCCTGGTATTGCTAGATGGACCATTGCTCTCCAAGTTTGACATGTGCTACCATTTAGTTTGTGTGAAGGGTTGCTGGTAATTGTGTTCCGCACTGTACTAATACTCTGGCTTGAGATATTGCCTGACCCTATTCCTGTTACAGGGCATTTCTGCTAAATAAAGCCCATTGAAACTGTTATCAGGTGTGTTGGTGTCACTTGGGTCCAGGTGCAGGGTGGGTCATCAATGGGAGCAGGGTTGGAGGACCCAAACAACAGCTGCTCCTCTGGGAGTAGCACTACATGGATAGTGGGGTACATGTATTGTAAAATACTATACACTGGTTTTAATGGCCAAGGTCATTCCCTGGTACTCCTACTTTATAGTATTAGAATAATCCTATCTGTACAATGGAAATGTATGAATAAATGTTTGAACTAAAATAGTTTATTCTCTCCGTTTCTCAGGTACAGGAATGAGGATTTGACCGCAGCTGATACAGACTGTCTAGATGTTGACTTTCCATCAAGCAGCACTACAAGAATAGATGAAGTCAAGCTGGATATCTCATTAATCAGACAGGATGCCAACCAGACAAGAGTGGCCAAGAATAAATCCTGGGTTTTGGTAATTGATGTCACAGCCAACTTGTTGGAAACTTTCACCCCAATGCAAACGTAATTAAAGAAAGAAAAATGAAACTGTCAGGAGAATTGTTAGTGTAGTTATATTTTCGGACTAGTAGGCGTCTGTGAACTTGAATGTGCTCATTTCATATTACAGTTTAACTTCTTGTCTGAGATGGTCATTACAAAGAGAGCACACGCTCTTACTTAGGCTATTCACACACATTAGATGTAAATGGCCAATTCCGTTGATAATCTTGTTTCTCTAGAAGCCCTGAGCCTGCCCGTCAGGTACTATTATGTATTTTTGAGAAGACAAGTTAAAAGGAGAAATATGAGGTGAGTGCTTTTCACTCATCCTCATAGTTCTAGCCAACCTGTGACAATTAAACTGTCACAGGTTTTCTCAGTAGATCGGGAGGTGAGCGAACACATACCGGCGTTCGCTCACTTCTCGATCCTGTCACAGCTCTCTGCCGTGACGGGAGGGACAGGATTCCCCCCTCCTCCAGCGTTGACTGGCGGAACGGACGGGGGAGGGGCGGGTACAGCTGGCTCTGCCTCTAGATAGGCAGAGCCAGCTGTCACTCACGCAGCTGGGCGGATCCAGACATAATTGTCGGCATCCGCTTTAGCTGCGGCGTCTCAGTGTACCGCGAGCTGTAGGTCGTGGTATACTGAGCTTAGGGTGACGGAAGGACGCTAGTTTGTGTCCTCCCATTACCCTAAGGAGAACTATGGGGAAAAGCCCTAACCCCATAGTTCTCCTTTAAAGGACCTATTGTTTCCCTATCGTTCCTCCCTGATAAGCCAATTGGAGCTAGGAGGTGTTAATAACCTGCCCAGAGAGAGGTGTTGAAACAGCATTGTATGTGGCAGACAATAGATGTCTCACCCCCCCCC
>NW_017306458.1:18834-20997 GCF_000935625.1 Nanorana parkeri
TTAAAAAATTCAAAAATAATAACATAAAAAAATATAACAAATAAAAAAAAGTAAAAGATAAATAAAAAATTTAGAAAGTAAAAAAAAAAAAATTATAATAAAGTAAATCAAATAAAGAAACAATAAAGAAAAATTAAAACTAACCCTGCCCTGGTTGCCATTCTACATTGAGGGGGGGTAGTCGGAGAGCGAGGGCGCATTGAGGAACCTGGCTTCGGGACAGTAGAGAGAGTAGAGAGTGGATCCGGCCCTGGCTACCCGCCACACTGTAAGGTTAAGTGCTTGTTTTTTCTAGGGAGCTAAAATAACAAAGATATACCCACCTGTCAGAGTCGGCTGACTGCTACGCAGGTCCCTGTCGCCTATCTCCTCCTCCATTTCAACGCTGGAATGTCGCTTGGTGTCCTCTTGTCCAACACTGTATTGGACATGATGACTCACTGGACCTTGGAGCGCAGGACGCGCAGAGTTCCATTGCAAGAACAACATTTGACATAGCCATCAGAAAGGGATCATCGTCCACCTCCTGCCCCAGTACCACCCTGGGTGGCCATCTACATTGCTGCTCATATACATGAGCTCTCCCCCAAGTGTAAGGGCCCCAATGCCGGCAAGACTGTATCTAGTTTCACCCTGACCAGTGGTTTAGGTAGGGCCTGGTATTGCTAGATGGACCATTGCTCTCCAAGTTTGACATGTGCTACCATTTAGTTTGTGTGAAGGGTTGCTGGTAATTGTGTTCCGCACTGTACTAATACTCTGGCTTGAGATATTGCCTGACCCTATTCCTGTTACAGGGCATTTCTGCTAAATAAAGCCCATTGAAACTGTTATCAGGTGTGTTGGTGTCACTTGGGTCCAGGTGCAGGGTGGGTCATCAATGGGAGCAGGGTTGGAGGACCCAAACAACAGCTGCTCCTCTGGGAGTAGCACTACATGGATAGTGGGGTACATGTATTGTAAAATACTATACACTGGTTTTAATGGCCAAGGTCATTCCCTGGTACTCCTACTTTATAGTATTAGAATAATCCTATCTGTACAATGGAAATGTATGAATAAATGTTTGAACTAAAATAGTTTATTCTCTCCGTTTCTCAGGTACAGGAATGAGGATTTGACCGCAGCTGATACAGACTGTCTAGATGTTGACTTTCCATCAAGCAGCACTACAAGAATAGATGAAGTCAAGCTGGATATCTCATTAATCAGACAGGATGCCAACCAGACAAGAGTGGCCAAGAATAAATCCTGGGTTTTGGTAATTGATGTCACAGCCAACTTGTTGGAAACTTTCACCCCAATGCAAACGTAATTAAAGAAAGAAAAATGAAACTGTCAGGAGAATTGTTAGTGTAGTTATATTTTCGGACTAGTAGGCGTCTGTGAACTTGAATGTGCTCATTTCATATTACAGTTTAACTTCTTGTCTGAGATGGTCATTACAAAGAGAGCACACGCTCTTACTTAGGCTATTCACACACATTAGATGTAAATGGCCAATTCCGTTGATAATCTTGTTTCTCTAGAAGCCCTGAGCCTGCCCGTCAGGTACTATTATGTATTTTTGAGAAGACAAGTTAAAAGGAGAAATATGAGGTGAGTGCTTTTCACTCATCCTCATAGTTCTAGCCAACCTGTGACAATTAAACTGTCACAGGTTTTCTCAGTAGATCGGGAGGTGAGCGAACACATACCGGCGTTCGCTCACTTCTCGATCCTGTCACAGCTCTCTGCCGTGACGGGAGGGACAGGATTCCCCCCTCCTCCAGCGTTGACTGGCGGAACGGACGGGGGAGGGGCGGGTACAGCTGGCTCTGCCTCTAGATAGGCAGAGCCAGCTGTCACTCACGCAGCTGGGCGGATCCAGACATAATTGTCGGCATCCGCTTTAGCTGCGGCGTCTCAGTGTACCGCGAGCTGTAGGTCGTGGTATACTGAGCTTAGGGTGACGGAAGGACGCTAGTTTGTGTCCTCCCATTACCCTAAGGAGAACTATGGGGAAAAGCCCTAACCCCATAGTTCTCCTTTAAAGGACCTATTGTTTCCCTATCGTTCCTCCCTGATAAGCCAATTGGAGCTAGGAGGTGTTAATAACCTGCCCAGAGAGAGGTGTTGAAACAGCATTGTATGTGGCAGACAATAGATGTCTCACCCCCCCCC
>NW_017306458.1:21201-41058 GCF_000935625.1 Nanorana parkeri
CCCCCCCCCACACCTCTATTCAAGCTAGGCTTCTCCATTTTTACATAAATGGCCTCTTTCACATCCCTCTTTTGAACCTGTCCTCCTCCATGTCTAGGATGCGTACTTGACTGTCTTCAAAGGAGTGGCCTTTTTCCTTTAGGTGTAGGTACACTGCCTGCTGCATCTATTGTCTGCCACATACAATGCTGTTTTAACACCTCTCTCTGGGCAGGTTATTAACACCTCCTAACTCCAATTATGTAAATGCAATCAACACCTGGTTGCGACTAACAGAATATGTGGATTGGAGCAACATTCACCGTTTTTATTCCCAGATAATTTTTGTACAAGTCATTCTGAATTGAGAAACCTGGGTGGATGACCAGTGAAACATCTTCAAGAAAAATACAGCAAGTCCAGTTGTCTTGACTTATTTTTTACAAGTATACCATGACCTGGATGAATGAGAACCTTCACAGACAATTGAATGATCAGATCAATAAGCACGTGGGCAGGGAGAGCAGCAAAAACACAAAAGAGAATTTAATCCTAACTAAAACATATTACATTTAAATGTTGCATAGGACCCAGCAGCTGGACGTTTAAATAATACCGTGTTTCCCCGAAAGTAAGACCTACCCCGAAAGTAAGACCTAGCACTATCTTCAGAGATTTCTGTAATATAAGACCTACCCCGAAAAAATAAGTAGTTGTTAACTATCTTTGCATCATGCAGCAGGAAACGGGAAACGCTTGAATAAAACAAAAGGAGTCTCACTATTTATATTTTGTACTATTCATGTTAAAGTGTCAGTATAGGCAGTTAAAGCTGAAATCTAGACAGTTTTCTTTGTTATGGATAGATTTTGGATCACTAAATGGTCTCTGCACTCATTAGTTGGGTGAGATCCAAACAAGGAAAAGATACAAAGATTATTACATGATACTACATAGCTGTGATCCTAGACCTCCAGGATAATGAAGACTAATGGGTGTGCTACTTTCTTTCACATTCTGTTCATTTTTAGTGATGAGCTGGCTTTGCCAAAGTTTGCTAAAAACTGTGACCAACAACCCCCCAGCCCAATCCCCACCCTGAAGCTACACATCACAAAAGGGGCCGATGGGGGCCCCCTTGGGGGGGGGGGAATTGTTGGTCACAGTTGAGTGGGCTTGGGCGACCTAAGGCGAATTGGTTTTGCTCCAAGCCCTAGCTCATCACTATTATAATTAACAAAAAAACATAAAAAGTATTTAATAATGAAATTAATAATGAATACAGAACAGGATTCAATGAAGATCATTGATATCTCTTCCTACGCCTTGTTCTTAAGGTGATTCATTTAAACATTATAATGGCTAACTTGCAATAGGGACACACAGGCAGACTACACTATTCCACAACTAAAACAGAGTCAAGTTATCTTTTATTAGGTCAAGTTTTAATATATATATTTACAGCAATGTGACATATCTGTATAACTATATACATAGTCTTCAACAGGAACAAAGTCCTTTATGCTGAGGTGTCAAAGAGCCTTTCGATCATCACACCAACATGTTCCACTGAATATTTGATATATTTATCTGGGTTCCTAGTAAAGCTGACACCTGTCCCGAATCTGCAGAAAGAGTACATAGGGGTTAAAAAAAATGTCTTAGGAGGATAAAAGAGAAATATGTGTAATAGATTTTAGTTCCTATGACTGTAGAGAAGATTAACAATACAGAATAAAAACAGATAACCAATACTATGCTGAGAGAAAGGGATGTATAGCACTGGAACCCTGAAAGTTTTCTAAACACCTAATAGTGTGAAGATTTTATTGGTGTAATGAATATACAAATTTATTCTAATGTAAAATCAAACGAAAGACTGTACATAACTATGCCCAGCACAGACTGAACAATCATCTTGGTCATCAACAGGATGAAGATTTTCGCATTTTATAAAGTAAGCTTGACATGGATGGGTAGAAACAAATGTAAATGTGGTCAGATTTTGTGCAGAAAACAATTGCTGGATAACCCGTTTAATGGTGATGGTTCAGGTGAAAGAAACTATGTGGGCATGGAAAGAGAAGTACAAATAATAAGCAGAGTCTTCTATGGACTAAAAGAAACACATTGGAAATTATGAGCTAAGGTAGTAAAGGAATCTGCAAAGGCAGACATAGTGAATGAGTGAACGTATTATGGTATGAAGTATACAGTATATGCATACCTGGCACCCATATCTAAATGCAAACTACAGTACTGTGCAAAAGTTTTAGCCACGTCTGAAAAAATTATGTAAAGTCAGAATGCTTTCAGAAATACAGAAATGGATTACAGACCAAAATGGAGTAAATAAAACTAGTTCATTACTACGGTTTACATACAGTTTAACAAACAATGATGAGCTTATTTACAGCAAGCTTTCTCTTTTAAGAAACTAAATTGTGTACTTCTATTAAAAGAACACACCTACATTCTGACTAGCATAGAAAGTCCATCTGTCTTCTAAGGATAAAACCTTTGGTGTTTGGATTTGTCATGGCAGTTGTCACAGACCAGCCGCAATACTGTTCTGCTACATGTGCTACCAACATGTGTTTTTTTTCCCCCCTACTTGTTGCTGTACATGTCTACTATGCAGAGGTGTCACTGGATCCTGTTGATTGATATAGCAACTACACGTCTAGTCCCCATCCTGCCTGTCAATCAACCTTACTATTTAGCTGTGCTCAGGCCTGCATAATAGTTCCATTTTGTAGCCCAAAGCTCCAGTCTGTGTTAGTTCCCACAATGCGGTTTCTTTGGTTACCCACTTTGGTTTGTACTTTGACTATGCTTGCATTGCCCACCCTGACCTTTGGCCTGTACCAGTTTCTAAAATTGCCTGTTGACTTTGTGTTATCTTCTGTCCCTGCTCACCTGCTATCTGCCCAGGTCTGCCCGAGGACCACAACCTGGTACCCCAACCAGGAAAATCCATCTCTCCCCGCAGGTGTGCACTGGTGAAGATCTGCTCCTGTGTACTTAGATTCCGCGGCTCGGCCCTTTTCGGGGCATTCAAACAACTTAACAGAAAGGCACAGAAATATTTCTGCTAGTGCTTCCGTGTCCCATCACAATAATCTTTATAATTTTTCTTCCCTAGTGTCTACTTTACAGAAAGCATGGTTGCATAATTTGCATATACAAGCATAAAAAAACCAGTTAAATGCAAGTTTGTTTAATGGCTCTATACATCAGTGGTCTGGACACACAGTTGGTCAATGTGTCACAAAGGAATGATTAATTTACCTCATCCTTTAAGAAGGAATAAACTCACTGAGTTTCAGATTTGTGAAAGAAAAAGTTAAATTAATTTCTCTCCGTTTTATGAATGTGTTGCCCTACTTCAATGAAAGAGGGACTCCTTCCTTATCAGAAATCCAAACAAACGTTGTATATTGAGTATCATGGATACACCAATGTGTGTTAAAAAATGCATTATAAACAGATATAAAACCAATTTAAAAAAGGAAAATAAAGTTGATTGAAAACCTATTATGCTTTTCCTATTAAAAAATGCTCCCAACTCACTTGTGTAAGAAGGCCCTATATGCCTCCTGCACGATGGTCTTCTGAGCCTGGCGTATCCGGTCACGCTGTTTCTTGTCTGGAATAGCCCAAGACTTTTGGATCTTGCAGATCTCCTCCAGACCTTCGTTAAACCCCTTAGTGATTTTAAATTAGAGAATAAAATAAATCACATACTGCTGAAATATAACATTTTATGAAGGCAAAGAGACTCTGTCATGAGAGATTATGGAGGCTGACATTGCTGAACTCTCCCTTTGACAATGCTAGTCCCCTGGCTGACACACTAAGTCTGACAAAGCAGAGCAGTGAGGCAGGACAGCAGGGGATGCTTTTGCACACCTGGAGAAAAAAGTGTTTTAAAAGGAGAACTATGTGGTAAGTGTTTTTCCCCATAGTTATCCTAAGGGTTACGGGAGCACATAAACTAGCGTCCTCCCGTCACCCAAAGCTCAGTATACCGCGAGCTACAGCTCACGGTATACTGAGACCGCCGCAGCCATTACTATCGAGATCCACCCAGCTGCATGATTGATAGCTGGCTCGGCCTATCTAGAGGCAGAGCCAGCTGTACCCGCCCCCTCCCCCGTTTATTCCTTCAGTCAGCGCTGGAGGATCGAAGCGGGGAGGGGGGGAATCCCTGCAGGGAGCCGTGAGTGACAGTCACGGCTCTCTGCAGGGACAGGATCAAGAAGTGAGTGAGCGACGGTATGTGTTCGCTCACTTCCCTATTGAGCCGACGTGTGACAGTTTCATTGTCACACGTAGGCTCGAACTATGAGGTTGAGTGAAAAATCACTCACCTCATAGTTGTCCTTTAAGCTATTTTTAAGCACAAAAAGGTACATATCATACATATCATATCATAGTAGGCCAGACAATATGGAGAGAAAAGTGTGAGACTTCAAATGGACTTTAATTATTTATTTGTGGTAGTGTTATCAGTGGTGGCAAATTTATACCAATTAAAATAAAATTTACCTTAAAACGTTCTTTTATGACCTGCCGCTCCTTGTCTTTTAGCTACAATAAGTGATAAAAGCAGAGTACAACATTCAGCATGTTACAGGTAAAACTAAAACAAATAAAATACATCTTTTGGCAAGTGGACAGTCACCTTGGCTCCCTGAAGTGCTGGCAGGTTCTTGTCACTAACATAGTCCACCACTTTTAACCAACTAAAAGGAAAGGAAAAAAAACCACATTAGCATTGGTCAAAACAGATTGACCAAACCTATTTGGCAATTACTCCCCATATTCTCTGATTGGCAGATTACACTATATGGTCAAAAGTATGTGGACACCACTCCAAATGTCTGAGCTCAGGAGTTTCCGGGGAGGTTACTATTATTGTTAAAGCATACAAAGACATTTTAGACAATTGTGTGCTTCTAATCATACTAGAGCCTTGGTTCTCCACTGGTGGGTCGTGACCCAAAAGTGGGTCGTGACCCCGTGTTCAGTGGGTCACTGCATGCCTTCCACTTTTCTAGGTGAGAGGCTCCTCAGCCACCCCCTAGTACAGCACTGTCAGTTCTCACACCAAGCAGCCATTCAGAATATGCTGCCCAGCATCGAGTGTCAGCTTGAGGTGGGATAGGATAAGGCTATGGCCACGAGGGAGCTCCAACCATGTGTGCATTGCTTACAGCTCCCTCATGTGTCATGTAGAGGTGCCTGGACCAGAGCAAATCACACCGAGTACGCGTTCTGGCGTGGGAGGTATGTTGCGTTGCCATTCATTTCAATGGTACTCCAAACACACCTCCCAACTAGTGATGGGCTCGGGCGTGTTCGCAAGCGCCTCGTGCCAAGCACGCCAGGAAGCTGTCAGCGCGCAGGGCCAATCACAGGCACTGAGACATTTCCCGATCTCTGCAGCTGCGGACCAGGAACAGTTTGATCGCCTGCACCGGAATGTGCGCTACCGCAATGCCGTGCTGTCCATTGCAGTGGGACTTGGGTGGCGACTTAATGCCCAAGGACAAATGTGGGTCCTGAGGTTACACAGGTTGAGAACCGCTGTACTAGAGGAAGGACAGGAACACACTTGAGTATTAATTACTTTCATTAATGACTATTGCATTTTTTTCTTTCAAAAGGTTTTATATTACCAGCTCAATAAAACTGCAAATGTATTTGCCTTATTGTCATGTATTGGGGTAGAAAACCTTGTTCTATGGAATGGTTGTATTTGGTGGAAATACTAATTAAAGAATAAGCCTTTCAAGCTGGTCATTGGCCTGAGGCCCACAAGATAATGCTCAGCCTGAGTTCAGGGATGCCTGACCAGTTTCTATGGTCAATGCAGGATGGTGCTCAGCCCAGGTTCGGGGTTTCCGGGTTGTCACAGTACCTATCTAGGTACTGCTGTCGCAGATGCCTTGCACTTCAATTATGCCACACAGTGCACTGTGAAAGGAAACTGACATCGTGGCTTATCAAGAATATGAACTGACATTGTGCACTTCATTAACACCCCGCTGTAAGTTATCATCAGCAGTTGTGCTGTATTGAAGGCTATTAGGACAGTTCTCTTATATTGCATATACTACTTTCAGATACTTGCTGGGGATGCTAAAAATCTTAGTTGTATTCATGCCAGATACTACTAGCAGCTTCGATCTTCCGGCTATACTGCTGTGAGTTCCAGCTAGTGTACAGTCTAGAATAGAGTCGCTCTCCTTCCTCCCCCTCAACCAATGAGAAAATATACTTTTTACAGAATACAAGACATTCTATGATTGTACAAGTGGCAGTCCTGTCGTTCATTCCCTCCTCCTCTCCACTTGTCCCTTGACAGAAAACCTTGAATTCTGTAAATAGAATGCAAGACATTTTTATAAATGGATGAAGGTGGAGGAAGACGAAGAGCGAGCGACTCTTTTCTTTACTGCAAATTAGTATAGAGGGAACACACAACAGCAGCCCCTGGAAGATGAAAGCCTAAGTGAGAAAACCATAAAGTGCAGGACTAGTTTCCAAAAAAGTTATTTGCACAAAGAACAAATAAAATCTATCTGCAATTCTTAAAAAGGAGGGGGGGGGGTTAGTGATTTTATATAAAGTTATAAAAAGGGATGAAGGTCCGCTTTAATCAATGGTCAGATTATCATTTAGGTACATCTGCTATGGTTTCTATTCAGCTTCCTTATACAAGCAGTATTGAGTTGGCCAAACTCCAGGATTTTTACGTCCGGAGAAGCATTCACTGATTGTTTTTTCCACTGTGGAAATGATCTGTGTAAAACAAAGGTTATAGAGTAGGATTTTATTCCTGGGTCTGCGATAAAACAACCTTCTTTGGTATGTCTGGATCTGCTGTTCTATGTGCTCGCGGTATAAACTGTCGGGGTTCTTCTGGGTCACAGACACCAATTGCATGAGCTCTGACCTAGAATACAAAAATGTGTCAGCTTCAGACTGAAGACAGAATATTCTCGGTTTTCACTGCTATAGTATATCACTATACATAATAATATGTTTTCCTTTGCTCAGTCATTTCCTTACTTCTCCAGTGACTTGAGGATGTAGTTATAATTGTTGTGCAGGAATATAGCTCCCAGGGCCAGATCCTCATACATCTTGGACTTAGACAGGAGTTTGAGCTGCAGATTTCCTAAGACTTTACCTGAGAACAAAAAAACAAACAAACAACAACAGGTATAACACAAAAACAGTATTACAATGTATGGCACACTGTATAAGCAGGATCATAGGAACAGCAATTTCAAGCCTGCAGGCCACAGAAAGACAGACTTCTTTGCTTGCTGCAATATGACCTAAAATGTGTCAGGGCTTATGGGCCTGTTCACACGACGTCCGTTTTCTGTGCTGACCTGATCCGTATGCTCCTGCACTAAAAATGCATCCCAATGTATCCCTATGTGTTTTATGGGCTACAGTTCTCACGTGCACAGTCCGTTCAGGTTACGACAGAAAAAATACTGCATGTCACATTTTGTACGGTCAGGAAATGGTCCAGAAACGCAAAACGCGTCAAAAGCGCACTGCAGCTAACATACTGACAATTTTTTTTTTTTTAAACTGGAACGCATCAAAAACGCGGTCAAAATGCACTGCATCAGTAGCACCGCGTCTGCAGATCCGCACCTAATAAGGACCTGATATCATGTGAACAGGCCCTGAGTATGAACATTTGCTGTTCAGGACAAAGCAACAGGTTTACTTTAATGCAGACCACCCCAGCACCCAATAATTACTTTATTTCCAAGCTACTCTGTTTAGCTGCAGGAACCGAAGAAAATACCCACGTCAGCAAAGTCAATGGAACCATAGCTTTATCAAGGCTATGGACCCTCCACAAGTGACAACAGTGATTGTCCCAGAGCTGTCAAATGGAGCAAGTTAAGTGGAAGCACCGGGTATTTTCTCCTTCATAAGTGGAAGCACCGGGTATTTTCTCCTTCATAAGTGGAAGCACCGGGTATTTTCTCCTTCATAAGTGGAAGCACCGGGTATTTTCTCCTTCATAAGTGGAAGCACCGGGTATTTTCTCCTTCATAAGTGGAAGCACCGGGTATTTTCTCCTTCATAAGTGGAAGCACCGGGTATTTTCTCCTTCATAAGTGGAAGCACCGGGTATTTTCTCCTTCATAAGTGGAAGCACCGGGTATTTTCTCCTTCATAAGTGGAAGCACCGGGTATTTTCTCCTTCATAAGTGGAAGCACCGGGTATTTTCTCCTTCATAAGTGGAAGCACCGGGTATTTTCTCCTTCATAAGTGGAAGCACCGGGTATTTTCTCCTTCATAAGTGGAAGCACCGGGTATTTTCTCCTTCATAAGTGGAAGCACCGAGTATTTTCTCCTTCATAAGTGGTAGCACCGGGTATTTTCTCTTTCATAAGTGGAAGCACCGGGTATTTTCTCCTTCATAAGTGGAAGCACCGGGTATTTTCTCCTTCATAAGTGGAAGCACCGGGTATTTTCTCCTTCATAAGTGGAAGCACCGGGTATTTTCTCCTGCTCCTGACACAGAAAGGAACGGTAGGGGAGTAAAGGAAGGCTACTGGGTAGGGGTGGGGTTAAAGCATACGTGTTGATTTGCCCTAAACTTTAAAAGCGAAGGGAAAAGGTCCTATGGATGCAATATCACTTGGCTTAGCTGACATTTAATTAAATTAAGCAAAGTGACTTAGGTTTTATTTATGCAGGTTTCAGATCCATAAGCAAGTAAAAGGAGGTATGTTTTATAGAGGAACATGGGTACTTGTCATTGCTTTGACTTGCTGCTGCGTTGCTCATAACTCATTTACAAGTTGCATCTGAGTTGCTTTGCCCCGCTTTAAATTGCTTTGATACCTATACCTACAGTATACTCGGGAATTTCTTTGCATTTGAACTGCTTTTCTTGCTCGCACAGGCCAATGTGAAATAGCCGAAAGCCACTCCACGGTACCGGAAAAACAAAGTAAAGCAACACATATCTAAGACTAGTTGCCCGTACATTAATATATTCCTTTCAAGCTGTTCAGCCTGTGGGCTGAACAAAAGAAATTCAACCATGCTAAACAGCGTGGATGGAGAAATTGTTCCCCCACAGCTAATGTATCACTGTTCAACCAACAATTTTCAGTCTGGCACCTTCAACAAATGTTGACTGAGCAACATAGACACTGTTAGGATTTCACCTGATTCCTGTGAATTGCCTAAAATGTGAACAGTGTATGGCCAGCTTAACTCAGAATTACCAGAAGATATATTGCTTTGGACTTGCTTCTGAGCATAATAACCATGTACATTTGTTCTTTGTGTGTTGGTATGTACACGAGAAATCCACACTAAAACATCTAGCCCTCAAAGATGAAGACCAACTAGGGAGGTGAAACCCGCAGAACACATCTATTGAGCAGGACAAGCTGAATACTTACAGATATAAGTACTGAGGAGACGTCGGCTAAACTCAGTGCTGTAGCTGCTGGCAGTGGAACTGCTCTCTGAAAAACATACAGCAGACACATTTTAGGATTGGGGATATTTGATGAGCTCTTATAGTATATTTGTCCGGGTAATAACTTAATTGCATTAAAACATGAAGAACTTCAGTATACCAACAAAGCAGAAGGATAAGGAAGACATGGCAATGTTGTTCTGTATCTATAATCCAATCACACAACTGAAGCTCACCATGTACTGCAATCATCCATGGGGTTGTTTAATGAATACAGATTCGTACATTTGTAGTAGTAGTTGGTACAGGTATACACATAAAATACTGCCAATATTTGTTTAACTTATGCAACAAGAAGGAAAAAACAACACTACAAACGTGAAACTGAAGAGTGAGAATAGCAGTCTCCTTAGACTAGTCTTTCTCAATTAGGGTGCCGTGGCACCCTGGGGTGTCTAATGGCTTCCTCAGGGGTGCCTCAAAATTTTTTACAGTGTCAAACCTCTTATGTGAAGAGAGTTCCTTATCTGAAAAAGGGGGGCTCTGATATAAACAAGTGGGACTCTAATATGAAGGGGATTTATCAAGGCTATGGACCCTCCACAAGTGACAACAGTGATTGTCCCAGAGCTGGCATTTTCTCCTTCATAAGTGGAAGCACCGGGTATTTTCTCCTTCATAAGTGGAAGCACCGGGTATTTTCTCCTTCATAAGTGGAAGCACCGGGTATTTTCTCCTGCTCCTGACACAGAAAGGAACGGTAGGGGAGTAAAGGAAGGCTACTGGGTAGGGGTGGGGTTAAAGCATACGTGTTGATTTGCCCTAAACTTTAAAAGCGAAGGGAAAAGGTCCTATGGATGCAATATCACTTGGCTTAGCTGACATTTAATTAAATTAAGCAAAGTGACTTAGGTTTTATTTATGCAGGTTTCAGATCCATAAGCAAGTAAAAGGAGGTATGTTTTATAGAGGAACATGGGTACTTGTCATTGCTTTGACTTGCTGCTGCGTTGCTCATAACTCATTTACAAGTTGCATCTGAGTTGCTTTGCCCCGCTTTAAATTGCTTTGATACCTATACCTACAGTATACTCGGGAATTTCTTTGCATTTGAACTGCTTTTCTTGCTCGCACAGGCCAATGTGAAATAGCCGAAAGCCACTCCACGGTACCGGAAAAACAAAGTAAAGCAACACATATCTAAGACTAGTTGCCCGTACATTAATATATTCCTTTCAAGCTGTTCAGCCTGTGGGCTGAACAAAAGAAATTCAACCATGCTAAACAGCGTGGATGGAGAAATTGTTCCCCCACAGCTAATGTATCACTGTTCAACCAACAATTTTCAGTCTGGCACCTTCAACAAATGTTGACTGAGCAACATAGACACTGTTAGGATTTCACCTGATTCCTGTGAATTGCCTAAAATGTGAACAGTGTATGGCCAGCTTAACTCAGAATTACCAGAAGATATATTGCTTTGGACTTGCTTCTGAGCATAATAACCATGTACATTTGTTCTTTGTGTGTTGGTATGTACACGAGAAATCCACACTAAAACATCTAGCCCTCAAAGATGAAGACCAACTAGGGAGGTGAAACCCGCAGAACACATCTATTGAGCAGGACAAGCTGAATACTTACAGATATAAGTACTGAGGAGACGTCGGCTAAACTCAGTGCTGTAGCTGCTGGCAGTGGAACTGCTCTCTGAAAAACATACAGCAGACACATTTTAGGATTGGGGATATTTGATGAGCTCTTATAGTATATTTGTCCGGGTAATAACTTAATTGCATTAAAACATGAAGAACTTCAGTATACCAACAAAGCAGAAGGATAAGGAAGACATGGCAATGTTGTTCTGTATCTATAATCCAATCACACAACTGAAGCTCACCATGTACTGCAATCATCCATGGGGTTGTTTAATGAATACAGATTCGTACATTTGTAGTAGTAGTTGGTACAGGTATACACATAAAATACTGCCAATATTTGTTTAACTTATGCAACAAGAAGGAAAAAACAACACTACAAACGTGAAACTGAAGAGTGAGAATAGCAGTCTCCTTAGACTAGTCTTTCTCAATTAGGGTGCCGTGGCACCCTGGGGTGTCTAATGGCTTCCTCAGGGGTGCCTCAAAATTTTTTACAGTGTCAAACCTCTTATGTGAAGAGAGTTCCTTATCTGAAAAAGGGGGGCTCTGATATAAACAAGTGGGACTCTAATATGAAGGGGCTCTAGTGTGAAAGGGGGTGACCTGATGTAAAAGCAGGGGGACTCCAGATGCGAAGGGCTCTCCTAATGTGAAGGGGGCCTCCTGATGTAAAGCGGGGCTCTGATGTGAAGGGGAGTCTTAATGTGAAGAGGGGACACTCATGTGAAGCGGAAAACACCACTTTTGTGTGTGAGTTGCACATGCCAGACTCGTATCTCGGATAGGGGTCTGGTATGGATTTTGGAGGGACTACCCGTCATTTTTTACATTTTAGGCTGAGGTGCCTCGTGTTTTTGCATACTTTTAAAGTGTAGTGGCTGAAAAAAGGTTGAGAAACGTTGTCTTAGAGGACGTACTGTATGAACTGTGCTGCAGCAATGGATCTGTTTATGCAGACCTGTACAGGTTGTATGTCATCCCCTAAATAAAGATAATACAAAGTATATGAGGAGGTCCCTTAACTGGTAAGTAGATTCTATGTTACTCTAAATGTATTAGAGCAAATGGTGTAGAACCAACTCAAAGGATAGTAATGAATAGAGGAATGACATCTCACAATAATTAAAGTGACATTAAAGTATAATTTGTTCCCCCTCCCCCAATGTTAATGTCAGCACTTACCTTAAAGGAGGTTTCTTAATCTGATCTTCTTCTTGTTTCCTGTCCTTTTCAGCTGCCCCTCCAGCGCTGCGGTGGGTCTCCGATCCAGCGCTGACTCCTCTGTGCTTGCTGGTACTTCCTGTTCCACTGTGTCTGCATGCGGGTGCACGCGTCCATAGACTTACCTTGTGTCTCTCCTCGTCTCCCGGCCGGAAATCTGAATTGCGCATGCGCCCGCCTCAAGATCCTTTGCGGACGCCCGAGATTTTTCAGATTTTCGGACGGGAAGTTTTTGCATATATCTACTGCTTGCTAACAGTAGATATATGCAAAAAAAAAAAAGGAGGGTTTAATAACCCTTTAAGGTTTTCCAACCTTCTTGTGTTTGCCAGGGCATCTATGGTTAAAATTTTAGTATTTACCATTTTTTATCTTTTGCTTGGACCCTCCACATCTTTAATTCTTGCCTGGCAAGAGTCACCTATACAACCCACTCCTGCAGCCTCCTGGGATACCCACATCCCATTTCCCAGGAGGCTGCCGATCCATTCAGCATGGAAGTCACGCAGATGCCTGATCTCCGTCACCTTGTTCACAAGATCAGTCACCGCATCATCAGGGAGTCAGATGCAAGAACCAGAAAGAGACAGCTGGAAACAGCAAAAAATGTAAAGGGGAACTGTGAAAGACTTTACATTGGGAAGTGGAAGGTCCGCTTTACTCTCCAACGCATTGCAGGGTTAGGCCAATGGTGAGTGAAACTATGTACTAAATATGCCCCAATTGGAGAAAATAACATAAGCAGTATAAAATAGGGATGTTCTTTTCATTGTTCAAAGGACAGCATAGTGTTTATGCTGATTTGGCTCACATGCAAATCTCTAATCCTTATCAAAAGCATGGATTAATGAGGAGATAAAAATAGAAGCAGTGCCTTGTTATGCCAGAGTGGCCTAAAAAAGCCTCATTTATCCTTTTCTCTGATTGTAACGAGACCCTGTCTCCAGGCCATTCACTTCAACAACAATCTTCCAATCAGATTATGTGCATTTATTTTCCTTATTGCATGAAATTTATCTGTAAAAACCTCCCTTGTGAAGACATCTAAAAAATGTGTCACAGCGTGCATTTTTGGTTGCTGGGCCTCCAGTGCGTCCCTGCACCTTATCAGGAGGAGTTGGCTACCTCCAGGTACACCTGCATGTAAATTTATCAACTTCATTAATATGCTCAAACTTGGAGACTCGGATACATAGAGTTAGGACCACACTTTGCAGAGGTGCCTTGGCGCGGCAGTGTGGCTTCTACATATTTTTGGCCAAAAGTTTGTGCAACTAAAACCTCTGATTTTAACACATACTGTTGACAGGGCTACTTGTTTGGTTGCAGGCTGGCTGGCAGGCTGAGGCTGGGGAATTTTTGTGTTTTGTATTATCTAAAAGCCCTGAGCCTTCTGCTGGACGCCGCCATATTGGATGTGATGTCAGCAACCCCAACAGACTTAGAGGTGTCACTTCTTCACTTCTTTCCCGGCAGCTACATGAAAGGTTATGTAGGGAGGTAAAGGGAAGCAGCTAGTCTGGCACAGAGAGTAATTAGATGATCCCAGAAGAGGAGAGGGCTAGGATGCGCAAAGATCGCAGGGCCTGTGCTAGGGAACTGCTTCTTCCCCAAGTAGGTACGTTTTCTAGCAAGTTCAGAGCCACATTTCAAGTGACCAGAAAAGAAATCGTTTATTGAAAGAAAAACGCTGCAAATAAAATACTTTTTCTGTGCTTTTACCTGAAACGTTTAAGTTGGTGACAGGGACACCTTAAAAGGACACTTGTGATATGAAAATACATAGGCTGCCATCGCTGGACCCACCCTTAAAAAAATGCTAGTTTCCTGGTTAATATGCTGACCCATAGGCCTCAATTTCTCAGTCACAGTATGCAGATCCAGTTCTTTCTTTCTGCATGCTTGTTCAGGCTCATAAAGCACTGATGCCTGAGCAGACAATGGAATTTTCAGAATATGGTCAGCAATGGCAATGCATACATAGAAAAACATAGGTATAGGTACAGGAGAGCATTCGCCTTAAGAGACAGCTTTATTATACAGTAAACTCCCCGTTATCCGGCATACAAGGGGATTGGTTGATTCCGGGTAAATGTAGTTTCTGGTTGCTTTACAGTTACTATTAAAAATAGGTCTTACTAATGCCATACCCCATACTATACCATATGATAACAAACTCTATATTGACTTCATATTAATATTGAAATAAAGTAATCAAAAAGGAAATTAAGACAAACAGACACACTTAGTATTAGTGCTGTAATACAGTTGCTATAATGATGTGTGCAGGGAGGCTGTCTGACATTGTGACTGGAGATGTACAGTATATTATAATCTATGAGCAATACAGTGCATTACTGGGAGTGATCACTAGGTGGCGCTTGTTCACAGACGATCTTTCACAGGATAACAGAGCACCTTTTACAGACCATGATCAGACACTCGTTCCCTGGATAATATAGCACTTTGAGGGTTAGTTCACACCATAAGCAGTGCGTTGCGGTCCGATTCTGGCCGGAACGCACTGCCTCGCATTGCGGCGGCGGCTCACTTTTTTGCCAGGCTAGAGGGGGCGTGGTGGGCCATTGAAGTGAATGGCACCGTAGCCACGCCCTCCAGCCACAATGCGATCGCCCGCATGGGATTGCAAGGCACATTGTGCCTGCAGTGCGGTCCCGTGCGATCAAAATGCTGCAAGTGAGCCAGCGAGGCAGTGCTTTCCGGCCAGAATCGGAATAGAACGCACTGCTTATGGTGTGAACTAACCCTGAGGCCTGTTTCTCTACCCTCCTATGCTGCCGAGCCCTCTCCCCCTCTCCTAGAAGGTTGCAGATCAGCGAGTGCACAGTGGATTTCTTTTTCCTGGTTAGATGAGAGTTCCGGTTAGTTGAATACCGGTTAACAGAGAATTTACTGTACATAGTTTATATAGCTTAAATGCTAATTACATTCACAGAGACAGAAAGAGGTCGGTTTATAACCAAAACCCTGTATACTAACTGGATACTGTTGGCATGGTTCCAAGGAAGAGAAACTTAGAGGTCTATTTATAACCAATTTGCAGAGCCATTCGCCCAACAAACGTTTCTGAATGTGCAAATAGACGCAAAGCGAGTGTTCTTAGATACATTACATACATATTTAATTCTGAAAAGAAAATATAATACTGCATTTTGGCCACTAGATGGAGCCGAGGAGCAGAGGAAATAAACTCCAGCTAGTGGCCAACATTCAGTATTACAATACAAACATTCAACCAGAAAAGAAAATATATCTAACAACGTTCCTTTTGGGTCTATTCACACAAATAGATTTTAGGGCAAACAGTTCTTCAAATTGGTTAAAAATAGAGCCCAAAGTGATGTGAAATACAATATGTTATAGTTGTCACCAGAACAGGACAGTCATCTGATAGGGCCACTTGCCCTGCAGACCAATGCCGAAGAGGAGCATTCCCCTCATTTTCGTACCACTAAGGCCTTGTTCACACACAGATGATGGCGTTTCAGTGCGGATTCCACATGTTTTTTTAGCAGTACGCCCTGGTGTGAACTGGGGCTATAGAAATTAATGGCATTTATTGTTTTCAGCATTTCAGCCTTGGTGTGAATGGGGCCTTAAAGCTGAACTCCAGGATAAGAAAATCATTTAAAAACAAGAGGCATGTGCACTTTTACTTGAATTTTGGTGCACTTTGTGTATGTATTCTGTGCAGTAATCTAGTGGGAAGTTTCCTGTAATAAACACTAGTCACTGGGGCTTTTTCTCTTTTTGCAGGGTGACTGGTCTTGTTGCTACCTCATCCTTTTTTCTGAAGCCAGCCTGTAGTGAGTGGATCCCTTTCACAGCTCTGCTCTCTGCACAGACTATGTGAAGCCCAGTGATGATGTCGCTGCTATTTCACAAAGATACATCTGGGTTTGCAAAGGCATTTGGAGCACACAAAGCGGATATGCTGAGACGTGAACGGAGACAATAGAAATCAATAGGATTTCCTGTGCTGGGCTTTTCTATGCCGGCAAATACGAGCTACAAAGGCCCTGCTGTGAACAGAAACCTAGTGGCAGGATCGCTAAAGAGGCTGCCTGTCTGTCCCTATGAAATTGCCCCCTTTATAGCCAGATGCAGCGATACGTTACTGTATTGCTGGCCTGAACGCTGCTGAATCTTGATCGCTAGCAACAGAAGCAACATCTTGGTACAGAGTGAGCAATTTTATAGGGACACACAAGCAGCCTCCTAACAATCCTGCCATTAGCAATCTTGATAAATGGCCAGTGGCAGGATCAATAGGGACTCAGTCCCCCATCTGACACCAGAGTTAAGCTGGCCATACACTAGTAGATTTCCCAACGAAAGATCTTTCTTTACCACCCGATAATGCCATCAGAGACAAATGTCGAACAAAATTTTGTTTTATTTTGACATTGGATTTTGAAATGAAAGGCGTTTCCCAAACGAACCACATTCACTGAGAATGAGAATTTCCCATCCTGCTCCTTCGACTTTTTTTGTCACTAAGGTCGAAATCGATGATTGATTTGACCCCACCAACTAATAAAAAATCGTACGAAAGCTCTTTCGAAAATCGACTAATGTATGGCCACCGTAACTTTTTCTCCAGGCCAGACTTCAGCTTTAAAGCAGTAATATATACCGCTGTACTCGAGGTGCTCCTGTGTCAGCTGTCACAACCCAAGCTGTACATTGGAGGGCAAGCTCATAAAAAGAGAGCCGGTCACCTCCGCATGCTATCACACAGGGGCTAGTAAGCCCCTGTGTGATAGCAATAAAGTTAAGTGAAAAAAAATGGAAAACAAAATTGATAAAAATAAAACAAAAATAGTAAAATAAAAACGTAGTAAAAAAATAATAACAAATAAAAATGTGGAAAAAAAATTAAAAATTGATAAAAAAGTAAAAAATAAATAAAAACGTGATAAAAAGTACACAAAAAATAATAAATAAAAATGATTAATAATAATAATTCATCCACACAGCCCAACCTGTATGGAGTCCCATGATTTCATCTGGTTCCCCTGCCTCCTGGGGCTACACACATGCACGACCCCAGTAACTGCCAAAGGTGTTGACATTTATTTATTATTTATTATGGGGGGGTAGTGTGGGGGGTTCTTTGTGGTTTCTTGCACCGGGGCCCTGAGGTTTCTAGTTACACCTCTGGAAGTGACCAATCAGAACATATCATAGAAATATCACTAAGTAAATGTAGATGGAGTGACAATGGGAGGGTACGGTTTACAAGCCTTTGACTAATAAGTGTAGGAGCTAATGAATGGCCACTGCATTCCGCCTTATTAAATAAAAGCCCCAAAAGAAATCTGAAAAAAAAAACTCCAACATGAGACACAAGCCTCAACGTGTGGAAAAAAAAGAAAGCAAATAGATATTGAAGGAGTCTATTTCATACATATTATGATTAGTGTCAGAAGGTTGTCTAACGTTCATTATCTCTATCTATAAAACATGCTGAGAACAACAAGGAAGGAATTAGCAGAGCATATGTTCTATGCAGCGCAAGAGCGTCACCAATTCTGAGCCCATAGCTGTTGAAGCTGTTCCTATGACAACTGCGCTGACGTCTTTTACTAACAGCTGCCAAGGTACTATTCTTGGTAGATAGAAAGACATGCCTCCGATGTTGTTTCTCACCTTCAGTGAAATAAATGTTAAGAAATAAACAAATTGTGGAAACCAGGCAACATTTGGATTTCTCTGTATTCTCCGAAGGCCAGATAAATGCTGCAATAACAAAGCGCTATAAATAGAACTTTTATATATTACATAAGGTGCACCACTGCCCTCCAGTGTCATTGTTATGTCATTACAGCAGCAGGACTAGCTGTGGCCAGTTAGGCAAACAACATTAAAGTGTATTGCCACTTTTACATTCAGATTTGAGAAAACCCTCGCTATTTGTTTGTTATGTGTTCCTATTCACACAGCAAACCTAAAAATATATATATACACATATATATTTTTAAATACTTCTTGCCTTCTAGATGTGTCTTTAGATCAGGCAACTGCGAGCTACTCTGAACAACTTCAATGTTGTTCAGAGTAGCTGAACAACATTGATTTTACTTATCTGTCTGTCCCCAAAAGAAAGTGGGGAAAGACTGTGTTGCAGCTCATTAACAAGCAATGCAGAAGCCAAGTGTCTCGATCTTTAACCCTTTGTTAGGACAGGCAGTGTTGAAATCTAGCTTACAACTAATAACAAGATCTGCCAGCATAGTACAGACAGGGTTATTTATAGTAAAAACATTAGGGATGCACGATACCGTTTTTTCGGTATCGAGTACCGATATTTCTTTTTTTTCAGTACTCGCCGATACCGAATACCAATACCGGAGGTCCCATTAAGGAAGCCAGGCGGTGTGTAATGACCTGCCACCTGGCTTCCTGATTAGCCGGTGTAAGCCAGCAGCGTGTAATGACTCGCTTCCCAGCTTCCTGATACCAGAAGCTTGGGTATCGGGCTAGGCATCAGAGCATCTGGACGAGTACAAGTACTCACCCAAATACTCGGCATCAATACTAGTATCGGTATCGGTGCATCCCTAGTAAACATTGATTTCCCGGTTCCCTCCTTGAAATTACAGCCAAGGGAAAAGTGTCATTTTAATAACAAAAGCAAGATGTTAATAGACATGAAGAGCGTGCACGTAGAGATGCCTGCACATACCTGTAGCAGCTTTCTTTGCCCAAACTGCCTCCTGCCACTATACTTTCCTATTAGCCCATCACTATGATGGAATGTCTCACTGGCCAATAGGAAGGTGTTGGAGACAGAGACAGTAGGTAAGCTTTGGCAATACCAGTAGGGCCTAAAGGTTTTTGCACTTTATGTTAAAGTTGTAAGTCATTTAAAGGATAATTACACGTTCCCAGGCAAATTTGGGAAAATGGAATTACCCCCACCAATCTTGGCAAAAGGCGCTACTCACTGGTCAGCGTGGACAGGTGACCACGCTGGCCAATGAATGCTCACCATTTCCAAGTCTAATTTGAAATGCGGCAAAGTATACATTACAGAAAAGTCAATTACAGCACATCTTCACCCCTGTTTCTTCTTGAAGAATATTGCCCCTTCTCCGTTCCTTTCTCAAAATTTCAAATATAATATTTTCTCAATTTTTGTTGTTGTACTGCACAGCCTGCGCTTCCCCCTTTCTCGACTAGGTGAGAATGATGTATCCCCAACTGGTCGCGGCTTCCTGGGGCACTCACTTCACACATCCCAGAATGCTCGGGGACAATTGCATCATCAGGGGGTTGGCTACCAGAACTTGTAAGTGACAGACGCTTCCTGATCACTTAAGCAAAGAAGATGGCCGTGCGGGACCCAGTGTACAGCGGCAGATTACAGCAGGGCGACTCTGGATTCACGGACATGCAATTTAGGTCTTCTAAGGATAATCCCAGAAACCAGGTAAGAGGGCAAAGGAAAAAAAAAAAAAAAAACACAGGCGGGGGGGAAGGTCCTCTCA
>NW_017306458.1:41283-133672 GCF_000935625.1 Nanorana parkeri
AGGATAAGCCCAAAAACCGGGAAAGAGGGAAAAGAAAAAAAAAAAAAAAACACAGGCGGGGGAGAAGGTCCTCTCAGAAGATCTTATCTACATACTTTTTTCAGTTTAGTGACTCAAAGTACTGGAGCAATAGAATGGGCAAGACAGCCAGGCAGCTAACATTTGTAGAATGAGAAATCCACAATGGCGGCCTTCATCTTTCTTTTAGGAAAGGTTTCATTTAATGTAGTAAAGTAGCTCCAAAAATATGGTTATGGCAATAGTTAGAAAAATAAAAAATTTCCCCTAGGGTTTTGAAAAGAAAGCATCACAGAGAACAACGTGTCGGTGTTGGATCTGCCACCCAGTAAAAAATCAGAGAATTTGTGCAGGGCCTGAGTACCTTTGCAACACAGAACATGTACAACAGTGATATAAACTTTAAAAACTCAGATCTTTTAAATCCTCTATCTAAATAATGAGAGGAGAAATGGGGCGATATTTTAGGAGAAAGAAAGAACATAAAGTTAGAACTCTAATCAAAAACAAAACCTTTTTAAAGTAGTCATGTGGGACACATCTTGTTTACAAGAATCTTTTTTTCTCTGCAGGCAAACTCACCATAGCTGCCTTCTTTTTTTTTTTTGGCCACCCCTTTCTTGGAAATTTGGGCGAATGTGCAAGGGGTTAATGGTGACTCAATTTAAAGAAGCATTATAAGGTTAGTAAATGTAAAAAAACATCAATGGATTCATCATAAAGTAGTCTGGCATTTTATGAGAACAATTACTATGGGGTCTATTCACTAAGCTGCCGTAGGCAGCCGAGTGAATGACCGACCTGAAGTGAAGTGAGCCGAACAGTGTTCGGCTATTCACTTCAGGCTGGTACGGCTGATTTCAGCCGTACATCGGCTTGCTTCACATGGCTTTGGGTCGGCCGAACATGCTCAGCATGTTCGGCCGACCCAAAGTGCAGAAGGAGTTCCACTCAGCCGATCCAACATCTGGATCGGCTGAGCCGACCATCCGGCAGGCTACTCACTGCTGTTCGGTCTATTCTCATAGATGCCGAACAGCAGTGAGTGAATAGCCGAATGCCGCTGAGCGGCATTTGGCTCGGCTGTTCTGCTTGGTCCCTCAGAGGGGACCGAGCAGAACAGGAAAAGAGTTAAAAAAGTAAAAAAAAAGTAAAAATCGAAAACGATTGGGCGGAGCTAGGAGTAACAGCTAGCTCCGCCCAATAGTTTCCTATTGTCCGGCGGCTTTGCTGCATGTCGGCCGGCCAGCTCCGGCTTTCAGCCCGGCTCAGCTGAGCCGATGCATATGCCGGCTCAGCTGAGCCGATGCTCGGCCAGGTTTGGGAGCTGTACGGGCTATAGTGAATAGCCCGTATAGCACCACTTCGGTTCTACTAAACCGAAGGGGTCCTGGGGCCTAAGCTAGCCGAAGGATCGGCCGAAGCTACGGCTAGATCCTTCGGCAGCTTCGTGAATATACCCCTATGACTTCATCAAGGTTTCCAAGACTACAAGAGAATAGACCAGTTGTGGATTAAAATTGATTCTGATCATCAAGAAAAATCAGTATAAAAAAGCATTACAAGGTAACCATTACAAGGTAATCAAACAGAAATGTCACATGGTTCATCATTCAGGGTTGTGGCACATCTTGACATTATCAGGGTTTCCAAGACTGAGATGATGCAAGCCGTATACAGCACCCTATCATACCCTCCTCACTCCTCTCCTGCACATACCTTCCAACATCGAACACACCACTCTCCTCTTCTACACATACTACCCGCATCATACCCTTCACACTCCTTTGCAGCACATATTGCCCCCTGTCATAACCTCCACACTGTTTTGCAACACATTGCTTACTGTCATACCCTTCCTACTCCTCTCCTGCACATAACTGGCGTCTGACATTCTGTACCTTCCACACTCCTGTTCTACACATACTGCTTCATGTCATATGCTCCTTTCTCCTCTCCTATACATACAGCCCCCTGTCATACCCTCTATACTCCTCTCCTATACACAATGCCCCGTCACACCCTCCTTACTCCTCTCCTATACATACCACCCCATGTCACACCCTCCTTACTCCTCTCCTATACATACCACCCCATGTCACACCCTCCTTACTCCTCTCCTATACATACTAACACCACACCATTTTTTTTACTTCCACCGCTCCAAGCTTGCTCCTGTGATGGACTACAACCTCAATACAAACTAGTAGTCCATCACTGGAGCCGTTTTTTAAAATGTATTTTATTGTTTATCCGATTAATCGAACTTAATAATCGGCTAACTAATCGATTTTGAAAATAATCGTTAGCTGCAGCTCTACTCCTTTCCTATACATACTGCACCCTGTCATATCCTCCTTACTCCTCTCCCATACATACCGCCCCCTGTCATACCGTCCACAGTCCTTTTCTGCACATACTGCTTCCTGTCATACCCTCCTTTCTCCTCTTCTATACATACTGCCCCTGTCATACCTTCCTTACTCTTCTCCTATACATACTGCACACTGTTATATCCTCCTTACTCCTCTCCTGTACATATTGATTCCCGTCATATCCTCCTTACTTCTCTCCTGTACATACTGCTCCTGTCATACCCTGCACACTCTTATGTACCCACTGCCCCGTCATACCCTTCACACTCCTCCCCTGCACATATTGCTCACTATCAAAGCCTCCACATTCTTCTCCTGTACACACTTACCATCATAACCTCCACACTCCTCTCCTGTGTATACTGCCCCCATCAAACCCTACTTACTCTTCTCCTGTACTTACTGGTCCCCTGTCATATGCTTCCTACTCCTCTTCTACAAACATTTCCTACCGAGACCCTTTGATATTATTTGTAATATCCACTTCCTTGCTTGTTTGTAACAGACACTTTTGGGTAATGATGGGTGTTATAGTATTGGAGGACAAAGCAGATATAATAGCCAATGCACTTTGTATCCTCTCTCTCCACATCAAATACACTCAAATGGCCTAAAGGTGGAACATTTAGTGCTGTGCAATATTAAAACAATGATATGGAAAACTGGAAAATTGCATACTGGATATTTCTGGAAATATGTACATGATATAAAGTTAAAAGGTAACTAAAGCCACGGAAATGAATATAGTATGCGCATTTGAAGCGGTGTAGGTGTAGTTATGAATACAAAGACACTGGTTTTAAAGCCGCAAAAATGGAAATGATACTTTATGCTGATGAAAGTTTCTTGACTTTGTGATTATGAGATTGAAGTATCATGCTGCAACTAAACACACATTGAAAACTATGATAAGGGGAACACCTAGAAGTATTACGCTGCTTACCTCTGGGATCAATAGGAATATTGTAAGTGTCCCCAAGAACTATAGGCAGTGTAAGAGAGCAAGAAAAGAAAAAAGGAGCAGGAGGGAGACAAAGGACCAAAAGAACAAGAGGGGGAACAGAATATCAGTTTACTTCAGTTAAAAAGGAGAATATTAAAGATACAAAGCAAAAATTACAAACTTAGATAAAGTCAGTAGACTTCCGAGTGAGAGGGAAGTGAGTGAAGGAAAGAACCAGAAATGAAGTAAGAAATTATGTAAAAAATGAAACAAGCACAAATTAGAAAAGTTAAGACAGACACAGATATTGAAGTCTAAGGCCTCCTTTACGTGGACATGCAGAGCCATACAGCGTGCACAGGCATGAAGAAACCTGCGCCTGGAGTGACAGCTGTTGCGTGCAGCCACCTGTACAACTTGATGAAAGGAATGCGGCTGCATGCTGGTAAATGCTGATAAGAATTTGAACATCCATTGAGGTATGAATGCACGCCCCTGGATGCAGACTGTCTGTGTTCAGGGGTGTGCATCTGCACCTGTAAGGATGTAAAAGTTCTTATCAGCATTTACCAGCGTGCAGCCGCATCCTGTTACTGAGTTGTAGCAGTCACTCCAGACAAGGTTTGTGCATAGACTTGCATGCTGTGTGGCTCTGCACTTCCATGTCAATCAGGTTTAAAAGTTGCCATAGAGAGGCAGATGTCTCCTCAAGAATGAAGGTGTGGAGACCTCTGCCTATGCCCGGTAATGCTGGGACCCACTGCCCTCTCTTGCTTGTCACACACTCAACATGTTGACAGTCTGCACATAGATTAACCAGCAAAATGGGAATTTACTGTGTGTGAGAACAAATGCTTTTAATGGATGAAACCACTACTGCCCCCTAGGGTAGCCCTTGAAGGCCAGATCTTCATTTGAGCATTCCTTGAGGTGAACATGTGCCAAGATTATGCACAATAATATATTTATATACTATAAACAAGTAGCAAAAGCACTTTAAAACAAGCCCCCATTCTCCTCTGTATCTATATGCAATGTAGAGAAATGCATCTTCAATGTTCACAACAGAGGCACAGAAATCTCACTTCTGTTCCTATTACTATCAATATCTGCAGAATATTGGCAGGCCGCCAGCCTCCTCATGTAAAACACACAGCGGGTGTTTGTAACCTGTGAGAAACCCGCTTGTTGTGTTCTTTAACCGCTTGCTGTCCAGAGCAGTTTTTTTATATTTATACGCAGCATAACCCCCCCACCCAATTATATATTTTCTGAAAGCAGAGGCCCTGTAGAATAATGGGGTAATTAATTGTCCTGTATTACATCCCTGTATCTGTCACAAAGGCGAGTGGAGCTGACATTTAAGGGTAAAGCTAGACATAAAAAAGGTAATGTAAAGAACGATAGAACAAAAGCAATAAAAGGATAAAACAGTAAAGGATGATTTAAAGCAATATGCACCTATCTTGGAAGATGGCATTTTGGGGCTAAAGCTTTAGGGCCCATTCACCTCAGTAGATACGGTTGTGCTCTTTATAATGTATGCCCACTGGCGAGTGCTGTGTAGGGGCAGTGCAATGCATTGTTACAAAGCATGGCGCTGTTCACCCCTTTTTTCTTGTTTTAACCTTTATTGAAATGTCACAAAATGAAATTTCATAAACTCTATGCAATGCAGCGCAGTGCAATGTGTTACAGTGCGCTGTGCCACATAAAAATGCAACCTGTCCTACTATTCTTTTTGGTGCTGAAGAGAATCTATAGGACAAAAGCCTTGTCTATGCGTTGGGACTGCATTTGGCAGCAGTGCCCAATGGGGCTTGTATGAGCGAACCCTTAAGAGGAAATAATGTTTAGACTTAAAAGGAGAACTATTGGGTAAGTGTTTTTCTCCATAGTTCTCCTAAGGGTCATGGGAGGACACAAACTAGCGTCCTCCTATGACCCAAACCTCAGTATACCGCGAGCTGTATACTGAGACTGCCGCAGCCGTGACGGATCCCGACATTACTGTCAAGATCCACCCAGCTGCGTGATTGACAGCTGGCTCTGCTTATCTAGGCAGAGGCAGCTGTACCCGCCCCCTCCCCCGTCCATTCCGCCAGTCAGTGCTGGAGAATCGGAGCGGGGAAGGGGGGAATCCCTGCAGGGAGCCTTAAGTGACAGTCACGGCTCTCTGCAGGGACATGATCGAGAAGTGAGCGAGCGACGGTATGTGTTCACTCACTTCCCGATCTATTGAGCCGACGTGTGACAGTTTCATTGTCACACGTCGGCTTGAACTATGAGGTTGAGTAAAAATCACTCACCGCATAGTTCTCCTTTAAGGATTATGTCTAGGCAAAAATGTAAAAAAATATATGCAGTAACTCTTTGTGATACATGCACACTTCCACGTGTTTATCCCTTTAAAAAAAATTGCACTTACAGAAAAATACATAGGGATTCTGCCAGAAATCTAGTGAGCTCCTAAATTCCTGCAGTAGTCTACCTAATAACACTACTTCTGCTGCACAGATGTCCTAAGCAGTATTGACATCCCTGCCTGAGTTATCCCCTGCTGGACTACATAACTCCACGTATTCCCCCTACCGCCCCTCTCGGCATGCATTAATTGATTTCTTACTGAGCAGAAAATGCCGCTGCCTTGACTCCTAAGATAGCTTTTGGAGGATGTTATTCTGGGGGTCACGTCTTTATCTGACCCAGGGTACCCTGCTGTTTCTCTACAAAAGAACGGGGGGGAATGATTGCTGGGAGATATATAGAGGGGAAAAGGACATTTGGGGTACATTTGGGTCATGCCTATAAAAATCCTTTAAATAGTGCAAACTACAACAAGCCAGGAAATGGTAAAATATAACTGTAGTGCTGGTTTCACTTAGATACAAATGCAACAAGAAAACAAGACAATGTAAGAAAGAGGAGATCTGTATGGGGAATGGTCTTCACCAAAATGAATCTAATACGGTGTGAAAAATCTGGTGGAATCTTGGAAGTTTTACAAATGAAGGAAGGTAAAAGATCATAATTACCTTGTGAGGCCAGCATGGCTCCTGCTGTCTCCTGGAACTCAAGTAATTGCTGTAGAAAAAGGATAGCCTGTGTGGAGATCAAAAAAAAAATTGTTGGATCATTACACTTTTAAAACAGCACAATTAAACATGCCAATGAAAAGCAATTAGCAGATAGCCAATGAGTTACAGGGAAATAAACAGCTAGAAGCATACAAAAGCACACAGCAAGATTGACTGGAAACAATTGCAGAGTATAGAGGATACTTACATTACTGGTCAGTTCATGCACTGTACCATCTTTGGACATGCTATTCTCCTTATCAGGGTCATTCTGTGGACAGAAAAAAAGGGTTTTAAGCCACTTGTACCTCTAGGACCACATCACAATCTCTTAGTAGTGCGGCTTTCCAGCATTAGTGTTATCATACCACAAATGACAGCGATTGCTCCAAATTCATGTAGCTGTTTCCAAGAGGTACATGAATCTGGAGCAAGCACCGACGTCTGTCACGAGGATGCACAACAGAATCCTAAAGAGTTTTGTAGGATTTCCCCCACTGTCCTGACTAAAAGGTGCCCATACACCTTACGACCATCGCAAGACTTTTGTCTTGCGATGGTCGTATGCTCATTAAAAGCCCGTACGATCTGCCCACCTTGGACGGGCAGCCTCCACCAATCAAACATCTGTTTACAATAAGCCACTAATCAGTTCAAAGGCTGCTTGGATTATTTCCATTGCAATGCATCCCAACCTCAAAAAGCTCAACTGCCTTCACCTGCAATGTTGGTGAGCCATAAGATCTTGTTGATACTACTTCAATTGAGCTGTGTTGATCTGCATAAATCAATGCCGGCTCAACACCAGGGCACATAGAAAACAACTGTTCACACCTCGTGCCTTGAGGTGGGTTGCACCTCACCATGTTGCAGCTCAACTGTGGTGCATGGAAATGAATAAAAACTAACAGCAGATAGTTTTTAGTCACATGATAGAGCTGAAACCATACCATATCTTACCTTAATACTGTCCGCAAAATCTTCTAGAGCTTTGGCTCCTGTTGTCTCTATAGAGTTTATAAGGTTTGGTAGTTTGTTCTTGGTGCTAGCAGCAGTACCCTTAAAAATAGTAAAAAGAAACAAGCACGACATTTAAAAGGTATATTTAAAGTATATAGCAGTTCATTGTATTAATTATGTACATTTAGTTAGGATTCTACATTACATTAGAGCCAAACTAAAATCACAGAAATAGAAATTTAGTCAGTCATACACTTTACTAACAACCTACATTTGTATCGTATGTCCACTTTCCACTTACACTGGTTGAGCAAGATGTCCAAGTATGACTGTGAAGTGCAATAGGAACCAGAGGTAGACCCAGTGCACTCAGCAATCGGTAACATAACTGGTCAGACATATGTTCCCTCCTCTTCTTTGCAATGGAATTCTGTGTGAAGATGCTTGTAATTACAGGTGTACCTGTTACTTTTGTTTTGTTTGTTTTATTATTTTGGATAGTATATGGAAGGGATACAATCCTCAATTAGGTTGTTTTTGATTGTCTGATGGGGAGAATCACCCTCTCTATTTGTCTTGTTCCTGGAACAGAATGCATGGAAATCCAAAATGTTACAGTTCTCACTGATATAAGGAATGAGGAGAAACCATAGAATAGAGAAGGGTGTTCTAGAGAGGATTTTGAAAGATTTGCTCTCACTTCCTTTTGTATCTACAGGACAGGAGTTAAAGGAAAATTTCCCCAACAGGCTTCTATCCGAGTCCAAAAAAATAAGCTGCAGATTCACCTTAATTCTACAAGCCTATTTTTTTCAAAAAAGCATTACTGCACCTGGAGAACTTTGTCGAACTCAGGCTTGAGAAGTTTCAGGTGCCTTAATATGGGGAAGATGCTCAGAACAGAGGTGAAGTCATGCCTTGAGTTGGCTTTCTTTGCAGCTAAGACAATGTTTTCTCCCTCCAACATAAGGTTATCCAGGGTCTCCTGATGGAACACAAAAGCAGAATCATGTAAACGTTATTTGTAAGATGAGCAGCAGTGAAATACAGCCAGCTATCATTCTACAGCAATAACCAACCTGGATGAGAGAATCAAAAGTCTTCTTCTGATGATGTTCAGGAATGATGTCCATAAGTAGTTGGTATTCACACTGTGCAAGTCGCACAAAAGCACTGATACAGTATATGTAAGTATCAATCTCAAAATCAAGCACATCCTCCTTCCCTAGAACAGCAAGAGAGGAGATCTCATAGACAATGTTACCTTATGAGCGTGTATTCCCTAGATGACATCACTACATTGTGGTATGATGGGACATCATGGTGGCAAGCTGGTTAGCATTCTTGTCATGCAGTACTAGGGTGCTGGCTTTAATTTCTACAAAAAATGATATCTGTATTCAGAGGTTCTTAACTTGTGTGTTGATGTTCTATTTCCTTCTACAACCCAAAAGCATGCTGGTAAGTTACCTGTCTTTGACCCAAACAAGCTCAACTGTGTATATATCCACATATTACTGTGGTAAGGATGTTACATTGTAAGCTCCTTCGGGGTAGAAAATTATTCATATAATCCGTGGTGCAAGGCTAAGGAATCTGTCTGCACTATATAAATGTATAAGATAAGTAGATAAAAGCATTTCATTCGATGAAGGAGCAGTTGGAGATCTAAGGACTGCAACACTAATAGGTCATTCTGTGTGCATCTACACGCACTGCACTACAGTTCCTCATTCAAGCACATGTACACATATAGGCACACGTTCACAGTATACATTAAATTCTACAAGCTGTCACACCTGAGGTGCTTTCATCATGGGCTTTTTAAAAACCTTCATGGAGACTATGGACTATGGATCTGAATGAACAGCCTATAGAGTGGGTCAAGAGAATCAAATGTGCAGAGCATCCACCCTTATAGAACATCCCTTAAGACAAATATTATAACTTCTGCTAGATAAATAGCCAAGTTGGTGGACACCTGCCCATAACCCTTATACGAGTTTGTTGGACATCCCATTTCAAAACCATGGCCATTAATATGAAGTCACACCCTCTCTTCGCTGCCATAACAGCCTCCTCTCTTCTGGGAAGGATTTCAACAAGATTTTGGAGTGTGTCTGTGGGAATTTGAGCCCACTCGGTCAAAAGAGCATTTGTGAAGTCAGGTACTGATTTGGATGAAAAGACCTGACTTGCAATTTGCATTCCAATTCATTCAAAAGGTGTGTGTGTATTAGGGTTGGGGTCAGGGGCTCTTTGCAGGCCACTGAAGTTCTTCCACATCAAACGATGGGTTTATGGAGCTGGCTTCCTGCACGTGGGCACAGCCATGCTGGAACAGAAAAGTGCCTTCCCCTGTAAAGAGTCCTAATGCTCCCAATGAACAGGGGGGCTTAGATGTGAAAGGGGGATCCTGATTTTAAATGGGGGACAATGATTTGAAGGAGAACACCTTTTTTGGGGCACACGGACTGAATTAAACTCCAAAACTGTTAGTATCAGGTACCACTATAGCACTTTTCAGCTCAGGTCGGGTTCAGTTTAAAAAGACCCCACTCAAGTACCCAAGGGTACTTTGTAGTACATTAATTCAAAGGAATCTCCACAATCTCATGTACCAGTACTCACCTAAGGGTGCCCCGTGTTTTTCTCCCATTGCCTCTCCATGGAGCCTGCTACGTGAATCTTGTTCGTGACCTGATCGATGTGGAGGGTAGGTATACTGTTATCCAGTAAATTACACAACTGCCTGGGCCACGCAGAGTGGCAGTCCGGTGTCCGAAGAAAAAGGAGAGGCGCAGCATGGGGGTCATTACAGCTGGTCCCTTCACAAATTGTCACCGAGTGTCATGCAGGCTACAGTCTTCCGTATGACCTTCTTAATGCCATTATTAATAATCTTCCGCCTTGTCTAAGACGTATCTCATACTATTAAAGCTGAACTCCAGGCACACAAATAAAAGGTTGAAACATATATACGTGGGAGCCATTTCACCTGTCAAAGGATTTGTATTTTTGTTCATCCAATCCTGAGATTAGCTGGACAGTAGTACAGCCATTCTGGTGACCTGACTTTATTTTTCTGCAGTAAAGCTTGGTCACCTACCTGCTCCCAGCCTATGACTAGACAGTAACTGAACAGCAGCATCTTATCCTTTTGTCACTCTGCTCCTGTCAGTATGTTCCTGGTCAGAACATCGGCATGCAGCAGACATGATTGTACCCTGGTGCTGCCCCTTTTTCTCAGAGTTTTGTTGTACAGAGGATTACAAGAGGCTGATAGAAAGTCAGATTTAGGTACCTATAATAGCTGCTTTTGAAAATACATTTAAAGGGCGAATGAAGCCAAAACCTTTTTTTTAACCATATCCAACAATCCATGCCATGTTTTTAGCGTGGTCCTCGCTTATAAACATGAAACATATTTCTGGCTCCTCCTTGACATTGAAATACCTTTACGAACTCCTAATATCGGATTTAAATCTTGCTTCGTGGCACTCTAAAGGTTTCTAGTTCATTGCCCCATCTGATGTTTTAACCTTGTTTAGTGATCGTTTAAATATGCCCAGATTAAACATTTACACTAATCTATTCCTTGCCCACAAATCTGTTTTCCCAATGAAATATGGACTTTACATAACAACACTCAACTTTTTGTAAACTCCCATCTATGCTTAAGTGGGAAACAGGTTTGAACTCTTATTTTACGGATGAGCAATGAAAATTGGCAAATAAAGCCAATCTATCAGATTCCCGATGTGTTAATCACTGGGAAGTTTCTCAGAAACGTCTCCTCCGTTGGTATTTTCAACCTCATCGACTTTCTAAAATCTATCCGGACTCCTCACCACTGTGCTGGAGACAATGTGGACAGATAGGCAATCTTCTGCATACCTTCTGGTATTGTAAATCTATTCGGAGCTACTGGGGTGAATTATTTTGATTTATTGCATCTTTCACAGGTATTACAAATCCCCAGTCTCCTCAGTTGGGGCTTCTTAGTATAGGTGTAGAGATCTATCCTCAGGAATATAGATTGGTGGTGATGCATTTCCTTTTTGTTGCTAGATTGTGAATTGCAGGATATTGGAGGTCCTCTCATGTTCCATCACGGTCAGAAACGATATTTGGTTTGAACTACCACTGTAAATAGGAGAAACTGATTTCTTATAGACTCCAATCCCAGAAACAATTCCATATTAGATGGAATTCATGGTTAGATCACAGATTTTCTAAACCTTTTTCATTTCCATTACTCCCTCTCTCTGTAACTAGGAGACCATCCTCAATCTTCATCTATTACTTGCATCTTGTTTTGATGTGACTGGTATAATTATTTTTGTCTCCTTTCTTGCTTTCTTCTTCCTATCCTTCTCCCTCAATTCGTATGCTCACATTTCATATTGTCTTTCTTGTTGGTTTGTACATGCCTGGTTTACAATTCAGCACTTTATACATTTATTATGTGATAGAATATGGTCTATTCCAGTGGATACTTCTAAGTGCCCTGGGATGTTAATGTACTTGGCATCAAGGTCTGCGTTTATTCGCCATATGACTCTGTAAACCATTTTGTTGATTGTTATATTCTTTAATATTTTTTACGTTTTGAAGAGAGTCGAAAAGAATTAAAACCCCTCACAGGTTTGTATTGCTGCTCCCTGTTAGGGAGATGCACCCTCTCTATTAGTCCTGGTGACTAAGGATGGGCTCGGGCGTGTTCGCAGCTCCACGTGCCGAGCCCGCCAGGAAGCGGACAGCGCGCAGCGCCAATCACAGGTACTGAGACATTTTCCCGGTCCGCAGCTGCAGAGATCGGGAAACGTCTCAGTGCCTGTGATTGGCGCTGCGCGCTGTCAGCTTCCTGGCGGGCTCAGCACGTGGAGCTGTGAACATGCCCGAGCCCATCCTTACTGGTGACTAAAAGAGATTAATAGTCAATGAAAATTCCACATTTTGGAGTTGTCATCTGAACACCAATAGATGGGAAATCTTCCAATGGGTACACTATTTCCGGTGACGCTACCTACCACCAGAGGTTTCTCTCTCTTTGGAGGCATTTCCTCTCACTTCATGTAATGGCTATAGGACAATAAGTGAAATCAACCCAATGGGACACAGATGCCCAAAAAGCTGACAGGAGGGGGTCTATCCCTCCCTTGCTCTATTTTAAACTAAAAAAAGTTTTGGCTTCAGTTCTGCTTTGTTTTTATGAATACATCTCTGCATTGTTTGGTGTTTTTTTTTTATATCTGGCAGGAGTTCAGCTTCAAATTGAACTGAATTTCAATGAGCATCTTATTGTTCAACTTCGTGCTTGCCAATTAAAGTTTTCAGTCTAATTCCAAAAGAGTGTAGCCTGCTTTGAAGCGCCCACCACAAAAGTCTGATCTCAGATTCTGCAAGTCACATCCCCGAAACCCCAATCAGCAATAAAGAGTTGAGCAATTACCTTCAAGGACTCCAAGGCTTGACCCTCCCTTTTTCCCATCAAGCCCGTGCTGTGAATACTGTTTGAGAAGATTCTGAGCTTTGCGGATAGTTCCTGTCACCAAAAGGAGAGCAAGAAAACGAAGACGGCAAGGGAAAGAAAAATATCTTGGAGAATGAGCAGGAAGACACCAAAATACAGGTCAAAAGGTCACCAGGTAAGTGCGCAGAGAAGACTGACTTTTACTGCCTAATAGGAATTGATTAGGAGAGTATTAAAGAAGCATTTGACTGCCACCACACCACAAAGAATGCTGATACACCATCTTCAAGAACACCTTGTTATGAAAGAAACTGTGATTAACAGGCTGGACAATATATAGCAAGCCATCATATTGGAACAACAGATCATCTGAAATTGAGGAAAACAACGTTAAAATGAAGACTACGAAATGTCTACAATCAAGGCCGGACAAGTCAGAGCAGGCACATTGCCAATGCACCTCCCAAAACCTTTAAACCTGTCCTTTTTAATGAAAGCCCATTATCCTAATTAATTTAACGATCTTGCTGTCTCCATGGGGTGTATTTATAAAACATTTGCAGAGTCACATGTACATGTGAGAATGGAGACAAAAACGAATGTTATTAGTGTTGTTCTTTTTCCATGTCAAATATAATAACAGGAAAATACCACATTAAGGCCACTAGATGGAGCGGAGGAGCCTAGGAAATAAATACAATGGGGAATCAGCTTCATGTTTCTAAATGCAGTTCTATGAAATTAATAGAATTTTTAGCCATCAGAGACACCAAAAATGATTTCAGGACCCTATTTTGGGTCTGTGCTTCCAGGTTTTGCAGTCTATGGATCTCTCAGACATACATAAAAGACGATTTTAAAACTGAATGCATTATGCCTCGGTAAGTGGCCTGTGGGTAAGGACTGTTAATGTTAGAAGTTAAATTAAATAATATTCTTCTGAGAAAAATGGGATCCCCCATTGCAGAACAACTGGAAACTGGTAGCTATGGGTCCCAGAAACTATTACTTCAAGTCATAATGGCTGACTATAACGGCACTTACACACTTATGTTAGAATGTCAAAATCAATGTCAATCAGATCTGGAGGTTCCAATATTTTGGCTCATAAGTCATCTTGATAAATATAATGGGATTTACATTTTAAGTTAGATTCATTGAATCAATGGTTTCAAATTTTCACCTAGAGGCTAAGCACAGCTGTTTCATAGGCGTCTTGAAGAAGAGCGACAGCATACTTTGTACACAGAATGCACCCGAAAAGTTATTTCGATTGACAGCAGAGACCCAGGCCAACCGTCTACTAGGGCAGGCAAGGAAGAGAGAAGTTTGTCTCCCACCCACTAGCCCGGACACGCGGAGAGGCCTTAACTCTGGAAGGCTGCAGGCTGACAAAACAAGGATCATCATGTTACATGAATGCTTATTAAACAGCACAGCAAAGTACACCAGACAATGAAACGTAAGAATATAAAAGCATTTATAAAGTCAGTGAGCAACAAGACACTGTCGTGCCCTTATGAGTCACGTACTCTGCACCCAAGCCAAGACAGTACGCCATGACACTTAGACTATTGGCCAATATCTGTGGAAAGCAGATACTGTGTTCAAACCGTCTAACCCATTACTAACATTAATATTCAGGTTAAAGAACAGATATGACAGCAGCAATGCTAGGATTACAAAGACAAAGAAGCTGGCTTTAAGCAGCGTTACAAGAGACTGCGCACAGCTTCAAACATAGGTGATGCATGTTTAGGGTTAATGCTAGTGCTGGACTTAGTACATACATTACTCTTTTTTTTTTTTTTACCTGGTATGAAGACTGCTTGTCATCAGGATATACAAAAGAGGAAACAGCCAAATCAGTATCATCCAGGCAAGGATGGAACATAAAGTTCTTCCTAAACATATTGTAATGCAGGGAACATAAGGCAGCACTGCCATAATGATGACAGCTAATCCAATATAAGGATGCATCAAACTATTTTAATGCGATCATTTTGGTAAAAGCTTTTTACTAATTTAATTCAATCATAGTCTGGGGAAAAATAAAACTACTTCTGCCTAAGCAATCAGCTAAACCTCAGAACCACTTATTGCAATGTACTTTTCAAATAGCTCATGCATTTATTTGACTGTGATCAAAAGAGAAATGGAGCTTCCTAATAACTTCCTAAAACATGCTGATGATGCAGAACATAAGTAGTACATCGCAGTATATAATTAGTGCCCCTGCTGACTGGTAAACTAGAATGTAAACCTTTTATCAGGACATACACTATATGGCCAAAAGTTTCTGAACACCGGACCATCACACCTATATGTGCTCACTGGATGTCCCACTCCAAAACCATGGGCATTATTATGGAGTTGCCCCCCTTCTACTGCTATAACAGCCTCCACTCTTCAAGATTTTGGAAAGTGTCTGCGGGAATTTATGCCCATTCTGCCAAAAGACCATTTTTGACATGTAATGATGTTGGGGCATGCAATTCGCATTCCAAATTAGGTGTTCACTAGGGTTGAGGTCAGGGGCTGACTTTTCACATCAAACTCTTCAAACCATGTCTATATGGAGCTGCCTTTATGCACTGGGGCACAGTCATGTTGAAACAGAAGGGACCTTCTCCAAACTGGCGCAAAAGGTTGGAAGTGCTCAAACGTTTTTGTATGCTGTAGCATTAAGTGGCCTTCACTGGAAACACCAGAACTCATTAATTTGGAGAACAGTCTACCTATTTTAATGGCGTGATGGTTGGGTGTCCACATTCTTTTGGCCATAAAGTCTAGGTAATTATACAGAGGTCTAGACTAATAAGCAGAGAGGGTGGAATGCTTGGGCAGAGTAAGGATTCTCATATGTTACTGCTAACAGTGCATATTGCTGACTGACCAGGTCTCTTGGCTGGCTTCTTGGTGGGGGTATCCTTCTTCTTGTTTTGCACAGCAGGAGAATAGGGGACCCCAGTACTTGTGCTGTTCTTTCGGAAATGTTCTTTCAAGCCCTTGATTGAACGATCCAGTTGGCTGGAGCGAATCTGGTAGTATACATTCATAAAGTCTGCAAGGAAAAGCAGCTGAATCAGTGTCACCCATAATGAGAAAAGGAGCGAAAAGAAGAATACAAATAGAAAATTAAACGGAAAGGTTTTTTTGTTTTTTTTAGAAGGAGAGAAAGTCAGAATGTGATACAAACCTGAACACAGTAAAAAAAACTTCAAATAGTCAATTAGGCAATGCAATGGAAAGATTTACAGCGGCATTGACTCTAATAATGTAGTTCTAGGTAAAAATGAGTGCTCTTTAAAAAAGAAAACTCCCTTTAGCTTTAGACAGTACATATACTGTATAGTTGCCACACAAGCCATTTTGTCATTTAAAGTAGACCTATAGTCCACTAAATAAATTTGACTCGTCCCGTCCCCTCTCACTAACATTCTTGCCTAGCTGGGATATACCCATCATATATCCCAGAAGGCTGCAGGAGCAGGAACACATTGTGGCCAATGGAGGAACCTGATGCTCATCACTGGGGGAAGGCTGTCTGGACCTAAGAGGCAGCCAGATCCCAATGAAAGGGCTCGGGACCTCGGCTGTGGCAGCATAGTAGCGGATCACAGCAGGATGGTGCTGGATATGTTGGCCAGGTGAGTATGTGAATTTAGGACCGCCCTGCATAACAGGTTAAAAAAAAAAAGCAGGTGGGGTGGGTGAAGTTCCTCTTTAATGCAATTAAATTAACCCCGTCAGTACCCTAATAGTAGTAAAAGAAAAGGCTTAAAATACTTCACATAGCTTCTTCAGTGCCCCAAACATCTGGATGCTGTCACATGCAATCTTCACTTCCTGACAATGTCAAATGCTTGCTCTCCTCTTCTGTCATGTTACCCCCCCCCCCCCCCCCCCCCCCCCCCCCCATCAAAGTAATGGGCCAATGGGATATTCGAAATGTGGGAAGAGATAGGCAAGCTCCTTACACAATGAGGAAGTGCTGAAAATTGTATATCACAGAGCCTCGGGATTTAGGGGGGTCATTGGAAAGGGACAGTTAAGTCACCTGTGAAGTCAGGAGCCAATAGGAATTGGCAGGAGATGCGAGGGGTAAGCATCAACCACTACTGGAAAGAGTTGAAACTTGCTTGTTTTAGCACACTGGAATTCGGGGCACTCCATGTGCTGAAGAAGATATATAATGGGAAGTTAACTACCAGTTAGCACTTGCATTGTAGTCCAGAAGACGGTTCATTACAATTAAACTGAAAGGTATATAAGTACATTTCAAATGTGTAGATCATTTCTTATTAATAATCACTAGAGCCATATATATGCACTGCCACAAAACAAGGCTGCATTTGAATTAAGTTTTAGGGCCATTTCACACCAGATGCGCTGGGACTGTGTTTGCTGCCTTTCCAGTGGAGTCCCACAGACAAGGCGATCTGCGTTGTTTTCAAACGGCCCTGTTCACATCACCACATTGCAGTAGTGTGCGCTAAAAAAAGTATGGCATCAGTACTTTTTCAGTGCAGCGTGGTGTGACATGACACAACAGGCATAGTTCTTCCTATGCTTCAAGAACAGAACTCTCTTATGATTTACAGCAACTGATTCTGTTCATTTATAGCACCTGAATGATTTACACGTACCTTGGTTTCTTCCATACTCTACCAACCACTGAGATATGCGTATGATGTCCAGTAAGATCCCCTCTGGAAGATGCTCCATAATTCCCTCCTCTTGTCCTTCTATCTCTTCATCTGTACCAATGAGGTCCAAGATAAGAATCGGAGGAACCGGTCTACTATGTCTCTGAAGGAGGTTACGGAACTCAGCGTCCAAGGATTCCTTTCCTTTTTCAAACAGTGACTTCTGCAAAATTTGGGTAACACGGTTACATTGGAAAACTTCAAAGACTGAGAACACGTCCTTCCAATCAGGTGTATAATCATCTACATCCTTGGTTCTCAACTGGTGGGTCATAACTGGATCGTGACCTCTTGACGATTTGATGGTGACGCGCTTGGTTGGGGTGCTGGGGCCCCCCTCGACTCCCCCCACAGCCACCTCTCTTCTTTGTTTGTCTCCCCCTCCTACCCTTTCCACTTTTCTTTTCTTCCTTTTACCTCAAGGTTCTACTATGGTTTTTTTGGAGCCTGCAACACGCGATCTAGAATGATTGCTCGGCATACGAACGTTAGCCTCTATTTCCCCACTGGTGTGGCTCCGCTGGTTTCCTGCAGCAGGTAGCTGGCATCCACACTATGGTTTCCAGATGCTAGCCCACCCCCGGTGATTATACACAGACCGTTACGGTCCCTATGTCCCACTTTAGTTTCTGTACGGGGGGCTTTTGTTTTCGACATACCCTTTAATCAATGTTATATGGATATCCTTCATTGGCTCTATACTGGATGACTTTATAAAATGCACTGATACGCCGTTGTATTGTTCTAAGTCAATTTTCCATTGTATAAACCTGCTGGACCTTACTCCTACTGTATAATCTGTAATTCTGTTCTGTTACAATAAAAATATTTGTACAACAAAGGTGGGTTGCAACCTCATGTTCTGTGGGTCACCGCATGCCTTCCACTGTACTAAGTGAGAGGCTCTTCAACCTCCCGCTAGCATAGCACTGTCGGTTCTTGCACCAAGCAGCCATTAAAAATATGCTGCTCAGCGCTGAGTGTTGGCTTGAGGTGGGCTGGGCTGGAGGTATGGCCACGAGGGAGCTCTATCCATACATGCATTGCTTACAGCTCCCTGGCATGTCCTGTAGAGGTGCCTGGACCAGATTGACGTCACATTCTTGCTCCTGTCACATCTCTGCCCTGATGAAGGGACCCTGCGTGGTCCCGAAACATTGGATTATGCGATATGTGTGACGTTTGGTCCAAATAAATGGACGTTATTTTTTGAACTTCATTTGCTGAGAGGTGGTGATTTCTATTCTCCATTGACTGCTGTGCACGTCGCCATCCGTGATCGTCACTTCGAGCACTACGATTGTTACTTGGAACAGGAACGCTGCAGGGAGACTTACTGTTTTCTGGAACATTCTGGCTCCTGGCACCTCTACACGGTGCGCAAGGCAGCTGTAGAAGCACCCGCACCGGAACGCGCAGTACCCTAATGCCGTACGTTCCATTGCAGTGCGACTTGGGTTGTGACTTAATATATGTGGGCCCTGAGGTTACACAGATTGAGAACCACTGATCTACATGGTTCATTATAATAGTACAAAAAGTTTTAATTATGATGATCTCCATTAGCACGTCTAGTTCTTTTACTATATGAATTTGTTTTTCTACACAAGTTACTTTTATGCATGTGAATCAGATCTTACCACTCTGTTTAACTCGGGGCTGTCGGGATTGTTATCTTGAAAATACTCCACTGCTTTCTGAATCTTGGCAATGCAGCTTAGGTACTCCTCTAGTCGTCCCGATGGCCTAACAGATATAAAGTAAGAAATGTGATTGCCACATCATTCTCCAAATGATGAGAATTACATATCACTAAATTACTGACAGATTAAAGCAACTTTTATAAAAAAATGCATGAAAAAGCACAGAAACATCAAGTATGTTAAATGTCTTCTTACACTACTTTTTCCCCAAAATATTTTGTAGTGACTTGCACTGTGCCATAAGCTTACTAGAAAATGTTGCTGCACCAGGAGAGTCAATTCTCAAGCTCAGCCCTCTCCCTCCTTGCACATCATAGCCCTCTCCTTTTCTGGCAGTGTCTAATTACTTACTGGCCTGGCCCAGCTCCTCCACCTCTCCTGTCACCTCTCTACATAGTTACATAGTATTTGAGGTTGAATAAAGACATAAGTCTATCAAGTCCAACCTATTGTGTGCATGTATATGGTTCTACTGATGTGTGCGTATGTAAACGTCCCTGTGTGATCGCATTTTTAATAGTTCCTGTGCCCCTGTATATTACGGTCCCTAAGGAAATCGTCCAAAAGCTTCTTGAACGATTCCACACTCTTAGATGAAATCACTGCCTGTGGCAACAAGTTCCAGACCCTAACCGCTCTAACTGAGAAGAACCCCATTCTCCCCTTGTGCTGAAATTTTTTTTACACATGTTTTAGATGGTGGTCTCTATTCTTTGTTATGGAGATAATTTTAAAGAGTTTGTTGCCCATGTTGCTATCACCGTTAAACATTTTGTACATGAAAATCATGTCCCCCCTTAATCTCCTTACTTCCAACAAGAACATATTTAAATTTAGTAGCCTTGTCTCGTAGCTCTGGTCCTCCATCCCCTTAATAAGTTTGGTTGCCTTCCTTTGGACTCTTTCCAGCTCAAGGACATCCTTTCTGTGGACTGGTGCCCAAAACTGGACTGCATACTCCAGGTGAGGCCGAACCAGTGATGTGTAAAGTGGCAAAATTATAGACTTGTCTCTGCAGTACATCCCCTTCTTAATACAGGACATGACTCTACTTGCTTTGTTTACAGCAGCCTGGCACTGCAAGCTATTATTCAGTCTGTGGTCTACAGTGACCCCCAAATCTTTTTCCATTTCTGACTTCCCTAGTGGAGTTCTCATTAATGTGTAATTCGCTTGCCTACATAATCTTTAATGTAACAGCTGGACGAGGAGTGAAAGGAAATACTATAGAGTGTCACTTGAGTGACAGCTCTGCCGGGGCTACTAACATCACATCCAAGAAGGAGGCACCCACCCACAGGGCTTTTCATCCTTATAAAAACATATAGAAGGGAATTTATTAAAACTGGAGCAGACAAAATATGGAGCAAATGTGCATGGTAGCCAATCAGCTTCTCTCTTTCATTTTTAAATCTTAACTGAACTGAAGAGAGAAGCTGATTGGTTACCATGCACAGCTGCTCCAGTTCTAATAAATTCCCCCTATAATGTTACCATGTAACAGTAAATGGAAACATTATCTGAAGGGAAGGTTTTGATTGAAATGAAAGGTCTGGAGACAGGGTCTCTTGAGAATCGTCAATACATGTACAGGTAACGCTGTTCAGCTATTCACTTCAGCCTTAAAAAAAATCACCCATACATCGGCTGCCTTCGGCATTCAGCCTGGCTATTCGGCTCGGTACCTCCGAGGTAGCGAGCAGAATAGAAAAAAGTGAAATTAAAAAAAAAGTGAAAAATTATTTGTAACCATATGCTGATCGGGGTGTTTACACCCCCTTCCTGGCCAGGCCAGGTCACATCGGGTAAATAAACACCAAACATGTCAAGCCTTAAAATTGCGCACGACTGCAAAATCGCAAAAAACTATCATAGCCAAAATTGGTCATAAGCAATGCTTTAAAAGATGTTAGCGCTCATCAGTTTAGTGTTATCAGTGATTGATGGCCCTAAAATTATTGCTCTCACTGCGACGTTCGCGGCGATATGCAACATGTGCGGCGTAATCGTCGTTTTTGCATGTAGGCACACCTTAACGCATTTTTGCGCATCTATGTGGGGGTGGGGGACTTTAAAAAACTTTTGTGGCCTTTGTTATTTGTGTGTAGATTTTATATATTTTGTGAGCAATTTTTTTTACACTTAACTTTATTATTATCACATAGGGTGCTAAGAAGTCCCCTATCACAAATTACAGTGACAGGTCCCCTTTATGGAGACATCAGGGGTCTCCAAGACCCCTAATGTCACCTAGGGACCCCCCAGAGAAGCTGATGAAGCACAGACCTGCTTCATCAGCTTCTCTCCAGTTTCTGTACCGGAGAGTGACAGAGGAATGCGGAAGTGATGTAACATACATCACTTCCTGCATTCAGAGACCGGGAGGAGAGCGGAGGGAGATCTGTACTCTAAAGACGCCCACCGCTACCTCCGCCCAACTGTTTCCTATTGGCCGGCACCTGCCAGAGTCTTCTAGCAGGTCCCGGCCAATAAATAACTGAGTGGAGCCAGTCGTGATGTCACAACCGGCTCCGCCCAGTTGATATTGTTTAATGACAGATCATTAACCCAGGTCATTTGGGGACGCTGATCTGTCATTACAACTGGGCGGCTGGCTCCGCCCAGCTGTCATTTGCTTTAGAGATCGGTCGGCTGTGAATACGGCTCAGCAGAGAAAAAAAACGCTCAGGTGTGAACCCAGCCTAATTTTCCATGGAATACAATTGTGGTGACATTACTGCACTTGTAGTCCATTTATCTTCCCATCCATGTCATTGAATGTCAGTACCGAGGTGCGGATGTGCACGGAAGAAAGAGTCGACAGGAACCAGAGCATTGCATCCATGATCCACTGATCCTGGTTACAATGCTTTACTGCCTCAATGCATATTTTTTTCTTTTATGAAGAACTGCACATTTATAATTTTGTTCTAAAAGGTGGAATTTCCCTTTAAGATACGAGGCTAAAAAACTGAAGGCACAGCTGAATAGAACCCTCTGTTATTTCTCTGGGGAGTGAAGACTATGGGACCGAGTCAAAGGGCATCCACGGGTGCTTCAGTGTTCAGTGCCTACAGATACGATTAGGCAAGTATTAATTCTTCTCTTTGCAGGCAAGACTTTTCTTGTTTTTAAAGCTAGTGACAGTGAATTTAAAGGGGTACTACATAGGAACCTTCTGATATTTTCAACTAGGCACAGAAACCATTAAAAAATGTAAGTGTGGACTAATGGGGGGGGGGCATCACAGATAAGTACAGAATGCCTACTACCTGTTTATTACCAGGTGCAACAAGTAAAAATGTACTGCATACTGAATTATGATTCAAGGGACCCCCGTTCCTCTATTTCTTACCCCTCTCGGATAACTCTCTCCGTCTCTGTGGCTACATGGTAGTAGCTAATGACGTGGTCCAGACAGGAAAGGGTGCTCTCCACATTCTCCTGCAGGCGTTGCAATGTCTCTGTCTGCTTGTGCACGGGGATGATGGAGTTCTCCAACTTCATCAATCGGCTCTCGAAGGAAGAAAGGATGGACACCTAGGAGAATGGACACAAGAGGCTCTAGCAATGTTTCTCTATGTGCCATCTTCCATCCCTTGCCTTGCCCATACTCACCATGTTATTGGTTAGCTGATCACTTTTATCTAGACTCTCCTTTATGAATGTCAGCATTTCTTCCTCCTGATAAAAAGAAAGTCAAAGGTTACCAACAATTCAGACATATTGTATTCCCTGGTGCTCCTTACATTTCTGATGAAGCCATTTTCTGAAAATGCTCAATGCTTGGCTGCAATGCTGATATTTGAATCGCAGACATTGAACATGCGTTTGTAAAAGGACTTCTGACTTTCCTGATCTCCTGAAGTTCCAGATCAGTGGCTTAGAAAATACTTAAAAGCACAGGGTCAAGCAATAAACATTTTCAGAAGGCAAAAAGCTAAATACACAGATTAAGTACATATATGAGAGCTTTTACCTGTTTAAAAAAGATTTATATTTCTGTCCATTCAGGCCTAAAATACACACGGTTTTGTCACACAGCACATCCCTGTCTACCTGGGGAGTAGAACTGGTCTACTTTCATTTACCGGTCTCCTCCACCCACAACCCATTACTGGACACTGAAAGGAGAAGCAGCGCAATGAAGAGCTCATCTCTCCTCCAATCAGCATGCTACCTACACTGCAGCACACCTGAATAGCTCCTTGTGCTTCTCCTCCCCCCTTTTCTGAGCTCTGCTGTACTGAGCGTACAGCAGACTGCAATAGGCAGATACCAAGTCAAATGTAGGTACGTAAACTGCTTGCATTGCATAAGAATAGATTTAAAAATGTATTCAATATTACAGAGCAGCATTTATTTGTGTCTTTATTATCTGCCTGGAGTTCAGCTTTTAAGAAAAAGCAATTCTAACGCCAATTTAAGGGACTGATAACACCTTTGATTACTTAGCACCAGTAAGTATAAGTGTTAATTTTTCAATTAGAGAAACAGATTAAAATGTACACTGCATTCAGCAACGAAACGAAAGCAGTGTACAGCTGTCAGGTAAGTGGTCCTGATTTCAAAAAGTGAATAAGATTTGCCATCTTCTACAATAGATCATGGATATACTCCCAGACCACTCCTTCCAAGGTAAAGCCTAGTGTAAGGGGGTGATGCAGCAACCTCCAGCTGGTTAACCGGTGAGCAACATACAAAATATACAGTATGTCAGCCCACTGACCCATACACAAAAAAAAACCAAATGGAATAAAAATGAAGAACTGTCTTCCAGACTCTTTCCCAAATGTTTAGTCCATGAGATAGCATTCTAAGAATGTTGCACCTATCACCTGCAAGTAAAGCAAGGACTACTGTGCCCCCCCAATTAATAAGATCAGTAGATGTGTTATGTGCGAGACGTGAAATAGCAGACAGGCAAACTACCTCCCCGCTTTGGATATCTCACAGTGCATTGTTGTAACATCTCTTCTTGTCCCAACAGCCACAAAGAAAACTGCCAAGAGGTTTCAGTGATGCAAGTAAGTATCATTTTTTAAGCACATTGCCTACCTGGGGTTTGTCAAATCCTTTAAGAAACAATGTTCCAGCAATTTGGTAGAGGCATCTAGTTTGATATCTGCAAACACTATTTACTGGCTAGCTTCCAAGCCAATCAGCATGGAGCCAGCTCCCCGGCCAATCAGGAAACCTGGTCATTACCCGCCGTCGGACTTCCTGATTGGCCGGTAAGCCGGCTCCATTCTGTTCGGCTGGCTCAATGCTGATTGGCTAAGAAGCCGGCCAAACAGCATGGAGCCGGCTTACCAGCCAATAAGGAAGCCAGGTGGTAAGTCAATAGCCGCCTCCCAGCTTCCTGATTGGTGGGAAGCCGGCTTCATGTTTCCTCGTAGCACTGCCAGTCAGAGGAAATCTCCCTCTGACCAAAAGTTCCAGTATCGGAGCACTTGGCATCGGTATCAGTGCATCCCTAGCATTCCCTATTCATTTTGAAGATTTAAAGGGACATTAAAGTCACATTCCCCCCTCTCCCCCCCCAATGCTGGTGTAAGGACTAAAAAACGAGGAATTAAAAAAATTTAAAGAAAAGCACAATTTTGTCAAAGTTGGGCCTCCTTGGTGGAAACAAAAGGAAAAAAATTAAACTTTAATGTCTTGCCTAGTGTAAAAAATAGCAAAGGTCTACTCACCCAAACCTCCTAACTGGCCTGCTGTCTCACCATTCCCTGTCCCCTCACCCGCTGCAGTGATAGTATGTCCCTCAGGGTCCTCACGCTTTGTACACAGTGTACTTGGCATGATGATCAATACACTCAGGGACCTTAGACAGCTGCAGTGGAGAGGGAGAGATGGTCCAGGGAACAGTTTAAGAGCAAGCCAGCTCGGAGGATTGGGAGACTATTTTTTACCCTGGGCAAAAACGAGCACTTAACTCTGCAGTGCGGGGTAGCCCTATTGCAAGGGTTAAGAACATTTTTACCCAACAAGGAGGCAGGTAAGTAGGGAGAAGAGTGGCCAAGGTTAGGGCAGGGGGGGCATGAGGGGATAAGGTTGACAGAGACTTAGGCATGTGAATATGGTTCACCGTTAAGCTCAGGATGGGTACCCATTAGCTAGGGGGTATAGATGGAAACCTATGAGGTAAGCAGTTGATAAAGGCACTGGATGTCTAGAACAAGAACCAACATGTCCACGTGACAGGACAAAAATATAGAGAACATAGAAGAATGTGTAGGACACTCATGAAATGCAAAGACTATTTCTTCCCCAGTCTTCCAACAGTAGCCATGATTACTAAGGGCAGATGACTAGCTCTTCTTTAACTTCCTGGGTCTCTGGCACATGTGACTAGACATTGACTAGGACATGTGACCATACACATCATCTCACGGGAGGAAAATGCCTTTCCCTGAGATCTCCTGAGATTACAGATGAGATTTCCCAGCAATGTTCTCCTGACAAGGCAATCCCAGTGTGCATTGCTTTGGCAAACTGAAGTCAACGCAGGAAGTGAATGCTCTGCAAGTGTAAGTATTTCACAATTACAGCATTTTACACCTGACATGTCTATGTCATTATTAATCATTATACACAGAGGGATGCATTGGTCGAATTTGATTTTTGAGTGTAAAAGTCCGCTTTAATATTTGTAGGCTTTCTAAATAAATTCATAAATATACCAATATCACCATATAAATGAAATAAATATTAAACCGCATGAGACCTCCTCATGTATCATTTCCCCCTCCTCTTTCAGATTGTAAGCCCTCAGGGGCAGGGCCCTCCTTACCATCCTGTCTTGAATTGTATTGTAATTGTAATGTCTTCCTTACATTGTAAAGCGCTGCGCAAACTGTTGACGCTATATAAATACTATGTAATAATAATAATAATGAGACATTTTTGGCTTTTTGGGCATAGTGTGTGTGTATATTGACTGACACATTCCGATCCTATGTGAATGTCCTTTAAATAAACAGAATCTCATGAAAAGATTGTTCAAGGTGTCAAACACACAATGATCATATTGTGGTGCCTACTGTCATGCAATTGCGTTTTCTGCCCAGACCGATCATAATAATTTCAATGGAATTGATCGGGTTTGATCTAAATCCATTGATGACATAGTATATGTATTTCTGATAATGAATCGATTCGATCACATTCTCCGATTTCTCTAAAGAATTGTTCAAACTGATTGTTACATGTACAGCCACTATTAAAAGGTAACCTGTCAGGGTAGAAGGATAAATATTTTCGGAGAGCTCCACAATTGCAGCACCCATGATTCTCTAATGACAAGTAATCATCCCAATAGAAACATTAAATCCATATCTGCCCAGTACAGATCGCAGTACATAGGCTACAATCAGATATGTTCCCATCAGTCATCCTGCACCTCTCACTAAGGGATAAACATGACACTAAACCTGCTTCAGCTTTTCCTCTATCTCCTTCTTCCGGCCCGATATCTCCTCGTTCGGTATCATTCTGCCGTCTAAATCGCTCAGACAATGGAAAAATATAATGATACTGGCTATAGTATGGATTCTTCTCCACCCTTCCTGGCAGCTCCAACATCAGATGTCAACAAGCCTCACTTCCGCCCAAGAGTCACATTCACTTCCGTGCCTCTACTAATATGGCGACCGCGTGGATGGGAGCGGCCGCCATATCGGTGGAGGCATAATAGCGATACTAGGCGGATACTTCCTATAACTGATTGCAGAGAACTGCTCGGTCTTGTGGTAGAGTTAACAATACTGTAATATAAAGTACAAATGCCAATATATAGAGTGGTGAAATTCCTCATGATGCACAATTATATCATAAGAAAGCAACTATGAATGAACCAGAGAGAAATGTAAAGTTTTCACAGCTGACTAGAAATGAGAGAAATTCAGATTTCAAGTTAATCCCACATTTGGGTGAAAATAATGAGATTTTGGTGATTTTTTGGGGAAATGCATTGGAAACTTTGTGGAATGCGAAATTTATTTACTGAGGGCCCCTCCCCGGAGCCTACACACTGCGCTAAAATAAAAGAAACGAATCCTGTGCGTAAGGAAATTGAATAATACGCTTACCTTACCCCGGCTTCTGTACTGCAGGGGGTGATGTCATCATACGGGGTAATGCAGGGCTTGACACATTTTATTTGAATCCAGGTGCCAGCTAAAAAAGTTAGAAGCCAGGTTTTTATTATGTATCGTTATTTTTTATTTTATTTTCCTTTATTTTTTTAACTTTTTTCGCAGGTGGGGGGTATATTTATTTTATTATTGTTGGTTTTTATTTTTATTTGTATTTATTTTATTATGTTTTCATTTTTTTTTTTACCTTTTTTTAAATTTAATTATTTTGTATTTTTGTATTGCTTTAAAAAAAATTCACTTAACTTTATTGATATCACACAGGGGCTAACAAACTTAATGTGATATCATTCAGCGGTAACAGGTTCCCTTTATGAGCCTGCCCTCCAGTACAGAAAATCCAGCTTCTGTACAGCTCCACATGTGACAGTTGACACAGGAAGCACTGTGAATACAGCCCGTTCTCCGATCTGCTCCCCATCCTGAAATTATTGCAGTGGTCCTGGGTCCCCCGGGTCCCAGCACGGTTGGGAGGGGGCAGCTTGGGGCTTGGACCATGGAGGGGGGTAGGACCGTGGAGTGGGGTGGCGGCAGGGGGGCGTTCGAGCAGGCTGCTATACAAGCAATCTGGGTGGATCACTTGTACTAAATGAGCTCCGGCTTCCTTCGCTCTACATTTAACCCTGCGTGCCCAAATCAGGGCTACATGTAGAACAAAAAAAACATCCGTCCTGACGAAAGCCTGGGATTTGTGGAGCGCTGGCGTAATGAGGTCCCGGGAAATTCCGATTGGCCCGAATCTTGAATAATGACATTCCAGCACAGAGCCAAATCATCCGCTTACAAGTTTTTGGCTACTAGACGGTGACGTCACCCTGGCCTAGGTGCCATGAGGGGAAGGTAACTATATCAACTTTTTTTACCCAAATTATTTGACTTTAGGCCTGGTTCACACCTGTACGTTTTGTAGCGCGTTCAACGCTCTACGAACGCTCTACAAAACGCTCAAACATGAAAATCACATTGTTTTCTATGGGTACCGTGTTTCCCCGAAAATAAGACACTGTCTTATATATTTTTTGGCTCAAAAAAACACACTAGGTCTTATTTTCGGGGTAGGTCTTATTTTTTTTTTTAATATATAACAATCCAAAGTTAATGCAAATCCAAATTAAATAATCCAAAATGGCAAAGTTAAGAATAGGGTGATCAGGGCAATCAGGGGTGCCATACCTTTCCAAGAGAGCTTTCACTATAGATTCCACAGGCGGAGTGCATTTGGTATCAATCCGCCTGTGACAGGAGTCGGCGCTATAGAGGAGGCATTGGCTTATGCGGCTCTGCTCCATGTGCTGCCGCCTCGCTTCCTCTAGTACTGGCTTCATTTGCACCACTGATTCTCTCCCGTGGCTCTTCAGGTTCCCCCCTTATGCCACCACCGGCCCTGGCAATGGTCACAACTAGGTCTTATTTTCGGGGTAGGTCTTATATTTTAGCAATTCCCAAAAATAGTACTAGGTCTTATTTTCGGGGTAGGTCTTATTTTCAGGGAAACAGGGTATGGTTCACACCTTGCCGTATTTCAGCCTGTCTGAACGTGCTACAAAACGGCCTACGCCTGAAAAGGTACATGAGCTTCTTTGCAGCGTTTTTGTCACGCGTTTCCATTGGGATACAGCCAAGTAACCCTCGGACAAACGCGCATATTCGATACGCCTAGGTGTGAACAGAGCCTTAGTGTCATATTTTTGGCTTGGGGGAGGGGCCCTCAGTAAATAAGCGGACTTAAAATACTAGAATTAACTTAAAATACTCTTAAAGTTGTATTAGGGGAGAGGGGAATTTATCAAAACTGGAGCAGAGAAAATCTGGAGCAGTTGCCTATGGCAACCAATCAACTTCTCTCTTCAGTTTGTTCACTTAAGGTTTGAAAATGAAAGGTGGATGCTGATTGGTTGCCATGGGCAACTGCTCCAGATTCTGTCTGCACCAGTTTTGATAAATTCCCCTCTCAGTCTTTTATGTAATAATCAATCCAGATTAAACAAATATAGATTGCCCAGCAAATATTTTTTTTTTCATATTCTTGCCCAAGCACATACAATCATTATGTTTCCAAACAGCTCCAATTCTCTCAGCTCAGCTTCCCGAAACTTCCTGTCCAGTACATGATCACAAGGAACAGAGCAGACTCCAGCAACTGTTCATCTACTAACTTGGAGAGGGAAAGAAGAGGAGGAGGGGGTGGCAGGGTAGTGGCTTTCCTTGCTGTATATGTGTGTTTGGGAGGACACACACAGTTTTCTAACACACACAAAAATGTGTCAGAGAAATGCTTACTGTGTTCGTTCTGCACGATTTAGTGCGCATGCATATACCCGTGCTTGCGCACCTATTACGAACATTGGCACCAGACGGCCTATTTGAGGAGGAGCTCTGCATCTATCCTTTGCTGAGAGTTCTTCAGCTAGTGCCCTGCTTCCTGTCTTTCCTGATCCTGTTGTTCCTGATATCTACACTGCTGTTTTGGACTCCGCTAAGTGCTGCCTGCCTCCTGACCTTGGCTTGTTCTTAGACTCCGCTAATTGCTGCCTGCCTCCTGTCCTTGGCTTGTTCTTGGACTCCGCTGATTGCTGCCTGCCTCCTGACCTTGGCTTGTTCTTGGACTTCGCTAATTGCTGCCTGCCTCCTGATCTTGGCTTGTTCTTGGACTCCGCTAATTGCTGCCTGCCTCCTGACCTTGGCTTGTTCTTAGACTCCAGTAATTGCTGCCTGGACTCCGCTAATTGCTGCCTGCCTCCTGACCTTGGCTTGTTCTTGGACTCCGCTAATTGCTGCCTGCCTCCTGACCTTGGTTTGTTCTTAGACTCCACTAATTGCTGCCTGCCTCCTGACCTAGGCTTGTTCAAGGAATCCGCTAATTGCTGCCTGCCTCCTGATCTTGGCTTGTTCTTGGACTCCGCTGATTGCTGCCTGCCTCTTGATCTTGGCTTGTTCTTGAACTCCACTGATTGTTGCCTGCCTCCTGACCTCGGCTTGTTCTTGGACTTAGCTGATTGCTGCCTGCCTCGTGACCTCAACTTGTTCATGGCCTCCGCTGATTGCTGCCTGGCTCCTGACCTTGGGTTGTTCCTGGACTCCGCTGATTGCTGCCTGCCTCCTGACCTCGGCTTGTTCTTGGACTCCACTGATTGCTGCCTGCCTCATGACCTCAACTTGTTCATGGACTCCGCTGATTGCTGCCTGCCTCCTGACCTTGGCTTGTTCTTGGATTCCACTGATTGCTGCCTGCCTCATGACCTCAACTTGTTCATGAATTCTGCTAATTGCTGCCTGCCACCTGACCTTGGCTTGTTCTTGAACTCCGCTGATTGCTGCCTGCTTCCTGGCCACGGCTTGTTCTTGGACTCCGCTGCTTGCTGCCTGCCATGTGACCTCAACTTGTTCATGGCCTCCGCTGATTGCTGCCTGGCTCCTGACCTTGGGTTGTTCATGGACTCTGCCGATTGCTGCCTGCCTCCTGACCTCGGCTTGTTCTTGGACTCCACTGATTGCTGCCTGCCTCATGACCTCAGCTTGTTCATGGACTCCGCTGATTGCTGCCTGCCAAATAACCTCAACTTGTTCTTGGACTCTGCTGATTGCTGCCTGCCTCCTGACCTTGGCTTGTTCTTGAACTCCACTGATTGCTGCCTGCGTCCTGACCTCGGTTTGTTCTTGGACTCCGCTGATTGCTGCCTGCCTCCTGACCATGGTTTGTTCTTGAACTCCACTGATTGCTGCCTGCCTCCTGACCTCGGTTTGTTCTTGGACTCTGCTGATTGCTGCCTGCCTCCTGACCCAGGCTTGTTCTGGACCTTCCTTCTGCATACCGATTCTGCACTGCTTGCCTGCATGTTACCAACCCGGCCTGCTCCTACCCCTGTCTCTGATTCTGTACCTTGCTGCTTGCCTAATCCTGACCCGGCTTGTTCCTGACTATGGTTCTTCTCCTGCACTGGTGCCAGCTTCATTCTTTGCTGACATAATCTCCCAGGAAGTGACCATCCTCGTCATCCTCCGGACTGGTCCACGTGTACCTTCCGGTCTGGTGTCATCTACTCTACCAGATGCTCGTGCCCCCCCTCTGTCCCTGCACACTCAGTTTATTACCAGGTGTGTCCTGGCAAAAGCAGCAAGTCATTTCAGGCTCTTACCAGGTACGTGACAGGGTGGCTCCATAGGAACCTCCAAAGGAAATACTAAAACAGGAAGTCAGGACCAGTGCTCAGGGGACCAGCTGATTCTACAAGAAACACACTTTTAAACATCAAGAAGCAGCATCCATTGTAAGTGATTTCATCAACCTTTTAATAGATAAATGGAGAGTTTCTGCTTTGGTGAAATTCTGGCAATGGCAAAATCAGTTTTGCCAAAATCACTCCGCACAACCTTATTGCTGATCTCTAACCTAAGAATGGTCACCAGGCTGTCATGATGATCGACTGGCTTCAAAGCTTTATAGTGGAGCTCAAACCATGTATACTCCCCTCCACTCCAGTGATAAGATGTCCATGAACTCCCTTGCCAGCGCTGACATCTTCTCCTGGTCTTCTTCTGGGTCCAGCTATTTTTGATTGGCCATGCACGGGCCATGTACAGGAGTTCATTTATTACCGGGATTGTACACTGAGCTGCATCAGAAACCCCCCTTTTTATATGCTCTACTGACCCTTCCAGAATATTCAGGGGGGGGGGGGAACTACACACCTCAATGCCAGGACATTTAACAAAGTGAAGAGAAGACTGGATGCATTTTTTTTTTAACTTGCCCACTGCAACTTGTTGAATTGATGACATATGGTCTAAGAAAAAATATCGGTGTCATCTTCTAAATAGCCAGCAGAGGGCGCCGCCCACATTCCTTTTTGTACTTGGCTCATGTCACAATGGTGATTCTGCTGATGGTGATGTCTCTCCTTGTAACATATATGCGATACATACACTGGAATGAATAGAGAGGCAGTACGGTAGAATGTGGAGTCTATTCGAAAAAAAAGCACCTGTACAACTTGCAGTTTGGATTAAATGTCCAAGCAAAATTTAGAGAAGACATTATTATTATTATTATGAGTTGATCAGTGCCCAAAGCATGGCATTTCCAAGTTAGGAACTGCCTATAATATCAGAGACTGAACTGTGCTATAGGATGTTCAAAGCGGTATCAGGCCATGTTACAATGTACAAGGCTACCTAGAATTACGAGCCACTAGATGGTGCCATAGAACTTCTTATGTTTTCTACTATTGTCGAGGATGGTCTTCCATTCACCTGTCTTATTTTTGCTGGCGACCATTCTACCATTACCACATAGTAGAGGATTAACCCATATTATATGAAAACCAAAATTAAAGTCAATGGTTATATTTATAAAAGCAAAAAGCAATGCACAAAGGGTAGAAGCCCTAAAAAAATTCTGACCTAACTTCTAGAAATTTAAAAATGATTGCTACAGGCTACTGCACTTCACATATTATGATTCTATTGGACTTCTTTACTGAATGTGCAGAACAATTATTTTATATTATTTTATATGAAGTATCATGAACAAGAATAGAGGGTGAATCTTCCAGTGAGTGGGACATTTGTTCTGGTGACAGCTGTCAAAAGTTGGTCATACACCCACCATGCATGCAATTGATTCCCCTATCCATGCTAAACAGTATGGATGAGGGAATACCTCCTCCCGGCTGGGCTATTGCATTCTGACAATGGCGGATGTGCTGCTGTTAAAATACCCGAAAAGTGACTGCAGCTGATTTAAATTTTCCATTTAGAGCCTGACTTATAAACGTTGGTGGGCGAATGCCATTCGCACGGCATTCCTGCCACTAGCTGAAACCAAAGAGCATAGGAATTTCCTCCATCTAGTGGGGGCAATGTCGAGCGAACACCATTCACCCAGCTATACGCTGGGCAGAACGTTTATATATTGATACATAGATTGTAAGCTCTCACGAGCAGAGCCCTCCTGTATTGATATTATGTTGTATATGTACTGTCTCCCTCCATTTTGTAGAGAGTGGCACAAACTGTTGACACTATATAAATCCTGAATTATAATAATGGTTTTAATAATAATAATATTTGGATACATTTGACAGCATATATTTATATAAAATACAAAAACATCACACATTATAATAGCCTACGGGCAAAAAAGGGTTAAAGAGACTCTGTCACTTGAATAGGTATAGTGACAGAGACTCTTTAACATACAATGTGATGATCAGACAGAACAGGTAATGGTTATTGTGACCCAAACTTTCTGATGAGCACTTCCTTTGTGGCTGAGGTTGCCAGAAACATTCCATACATTGCCGGATTTCCACACATATACAGAAAACATTTCAAGTTTATATGTCATACAAGTGTTGAGAGGCTACAACTAATCTGTATGATGAGACTATTGATATGTATAGGTAAGCGATACTTGTACCCCTACCCATTCACTTAAGAGTTAAAATGTAAGTAAACACACAATGTGTTAAAAATTCCTTTAATTGAACAAAAAACACAATACAAATTTTTGACAATTCCTTTATTTAAAAAAATTTTTTAAAATGTCCCACAATGTCATTCCAGCGTCAGCCAGCAATTGGAAAAAAAAAAAAAAAAACTCCCCAATGCAATTTGTACATTGGACAGTGGTCAGAAATAAACAAAGCCTGCTATTGGCTATTTAAAATTGAAATAACCAATAGCAGGCTGGCCAATGCACCCGTCCACTGCCTGATGTCAATCAGCAGAGGAGCAGACTTGAGAGAGAAAGTTATTTCTCAGGTCCGCTCCTCTGCTGATTGACAGAAGGCATGGGGTGAAGCAATAGCCAGCCTGCTATTGGCTATTGCAATTTAAAACAGCCAATAGCAGATTGACTGCCTCCCACTGCCTTCTGTCAGTCCGCAGAGAAGGGGACCTGAGAGAAAAAATTCTCAGGTCTGCACCTCTGCTGGTTGACAGAAAGCAGTGGGCAGGTGCATTAGCCAGACTGCTATTGGCTATTTCAATTTTAAATAGCCAGTAGCAGGCTTTGTGTATTTCTGCCCACTGTATGCTGTATCGTGCTAGCCAAACTTGGAATAGAACCAATTTTCATTCCACAAGCCAAAATCAAGTTTTAAGTCCGCTTGGTACTAGCCAGACTTGACGTAGAACCAATTTTCATTCCACTAGCCCAAATCAAGTTTTTAGTCTGCTTGTTACTAGCCAAACTTGATGTGGAACCAATTTTCATTCCACTAGTCAAAATCAAGGTTTAGGTTCCCTTGGTACTAGCCAAACTTGGTGTAGAACCAATTTTCATTCCACTTGCCAAACTCAAATTTTAAATCCGCTTGGTACTAGCCAAACTTGGTGTAGAAACAATTTTCATTCCACTAGCCAAAATCAAGTTTTAAGTCTGCTTGGTACTAGCCAAACTTGGTGTAGAACCAATTTTCATTCCACCAGCCAAAATCAAGTTTTAAGTCTGCTTGGTACTAGCCAAACTTGGTGTACAACCAATTTTCATTCCACTAGCCAAACTCAAATTTTAAGTCTGCTTGGTACTAGCCAAACTTGGTGTAGAACCAATTTTCATTCCACTTGCCAAACTCAAATTTTAAATCTGCTGGGTACTAGCCAAACTTGGTGTAGAACCAATTTTCATTCCACTAGACAAAATCAAGTTTTAAGTCCGCTTGGTACTAGCCAAACTTGGCGTAGAACAAATTTTCATTCCACTTGCCAAACTCAAATTTTAAATCCGCTTGGTACTAGCCAAACTTGGTGTAGGACCAATTTCATTCCACTAGCCAAACTCAAGTTTTAAGTCTGCTTGGTACTAGCCAAACTTGGTGTAGGACCAATTTCATTCCACTAGCCAAACTCAAGTTTTAAGTCTGCTTGGTACTAGCCAAACTTGCTGTAGGACCAATTTCATTCCACTAGCCATAATCAAGTTTTAAGTCCACTTGACAGTTTTGAAATAATTGGGTTGTTTTCAGTAATGCAATGCACCATAATGCATTTGTGTTAAATACATGGCACAGACCACCCAGTAAGAATAGGAACTGGCAGTGGCATATCTTGTAGATGAAAAAAGGCAGAATATGGAAATATTTCATTAAGACTTTTTTTTACAGTGAAAATCAGCAAAAAGAAAAGACCTATTGAAAATACAGACATGTTATCTCTAAAAAAAAAGACTTCCTCTGGAGTGAACTGATCAGGGCTGTTCAACAGTGGGCATTGCACAGTGCGAGTTTCATTCTTGCACCAGGTGATGCTCTGTGTAACTCTGATTTACAGATTAACAATTCGCTGTGATGTGAAACTGCAATCAGCACTCCATTATCTGAACACACAAGAATTCAATTTAGGGGCACTCATGTCACTTTGTGGTATTAAACCTGAAAACCTTCACACCTAATGAAAGAGCAGGTAATCTATCTCATTATTAGTGTACTGCCAACCCATTTGCACTCAATGCTCTGTCCTTCTGCCAACAAAAGGAATTTAGTGAATCAAAAGCAATCCTGGAATTCAGTAGCTGGGTATATTTTCTGTTTTGCGAGAAGCCAACATTTTAAGATTGTAATTACAAAGTGAGCCTTTCAGCGCTTCTAACCTGTTCAAGTAAGTCCTGTATGGTACTTAACTAACTTATTTCCTCATTACTGACTTTCATAAACATCATTCATCATGACTTCCGTGTGTGTTCCTGTCATACCTCCACAATTGTATATATACCTCACATCCATGTCCTCCTTCTTTTTATGTATGGATTTTGGTCATCTCCCTGTGCTTAATTAAAAACTCTTTTATATTTAGGGTGTGTAATTTATGCCAGAGAACAAAAGTAAGCTGATTTCTAATACATTTTACAATCTACTTACATATTTTAGGAATTGAACATAAAATGCAAAATATATATAAAACATAAGGGTTGTTTAATTCGAATAATAAAAGTAGCAAAGTATTCCACAAGATCCAGATTTGATCAAATAGTAGTTTTTGTATTCTTACTATGACAAATTTAATTTGATTAATATTCTTAGTTTATATACAAATATAAGCAGTGAAATTGCTGCTCACACCTAATATAGAAGGCACTACCTGCATGCCGGAATCCCGTCTTTGAAGCGTGCCCCATAAGCCTGCAATCATGACCAGCTGTAGCTATCTGCACAATTTCTGTGATCATAGGCTCCCTGGTGACTAGAGTCACCATGTGGGCCTTTATTTAACAGATACCAAATGTTTGTGAAGGGTCCCAGTTCAAATAAGGAAAGATAATGGGTGGCACATGATTTCCTCCCTGTATGCAGTTATGTCATTCATCCCATACCTGCTCGAATAATCCCATGCAGTTTTTATGCACTTAATAATGTAGATTGGAAATTGGAACTGGAATTGTATCTTTTTACTTCTGATTGGCCAACATATTCTTCTTGTCTATGGCCAGCATAAGTTCCTTGTATTGCTTTAGCTGGGCATACACAGTTAGAATTTAATTCTAATAATAAAAAAAAAATTCGGAACATTCATCCAATTTTCTAATAGTTAATGGGGTCATATTGAAGATTGTTTATGACCAAAAGTGCCAAAACAAATTGAGCAGGATGGAAAATTATTCTCAAACAAACGAAATTTGAACAGTGGTTTTCATTCAGGAAACTCCATTCATTCCAAAATTGAGCGAAAGTTCGAATGACATTCCTCAAGTTTCCACTGGCATTACCGAATGCTCTGATGATATTTTTCATATAAATATTCGAACCAGTAAATCAACCAGTGTATACCCAGCCTTAGATTACAACATAAAAAAAATGTAACCTTACATTTGAGTGCAACATGTACAGTTTTAAACAGTTCATGAGGAGCTGTGTCGTAGGTAAAATAGGAATGTGGACAATGACAGGGTTAGGGGTTGGTAATTAGCTGGCCTGAGCTGTTATCTGTCACTCACCCGTGCTTGTAATTACAGACTCTGACAATGCTGCATCAGGTCAGTCGGATGCGCCTTTGTCTGAAGGAATGTGAGCAACATGGACAATGTGGCACACATCTAGTTGGACGTACAATGTGTAAGGGACATGTAAAATATGAATTTATTCATGGTTGCTCTCACCATACTGGGTCTGCAAGATAGTTTTCACTACAGTCAGTCTGGAATGATGCTTCCTAACTCATTAACTTGTTAAGGCTCAGTATGATGTTTGATCAATGCTGTTACCTATATAAGATTATGTAATATATCATTCTAAAGAGCACTGGTGATATGTGAAGAAATATAACTCAGAGCAACCAAACAAAATTCAGTTATCATTCATTCACACCACTCGGAACAAGGAAAGAAAATTGCTGATTAGATACAAAGTGTTACAACAAATAAAATATTGTACTTTGTCGTTTTAATTAAGCCCCATTATTATGCCATTTACAATTCTGACCCACGCAACTTAATTCATAAATACCTACAAATGTGATAAAAACATTCTGAAACAAACAATTTCAACACATTCAAAGACTATCAGGAGAAGGCTTACTACAGTTGGAAAAGGTCTATGCCAAAAAGAGTTGTAGATGTCCAGGACGGTTTCCTTTATATTTCATAAGTCTAAACATGCATGCTTGGCCAACTCTGGCACCCACAACTTAATTCCTAAAGGTACCTATCAATGTGATAAAAATGTTCTGAAACAAAGTTTCAACACATTCAAAGACTATTGGAGGAAGGCCTACTACAGTAGGAAAAAGACTATGCCAAAAAGAGTTGTAGATGCCCAAAGCCTTTTCCTGTATATTTCATAAGTCTAAACATGCATGCTTAGCCAATTCAAATAGACCTGCTTATATTTTGGTGTTTGGATCATGTTTTTTTTTGTGGCTGCTCATCTGATTGCCTTCTATTGTCTGTAGATAGCTTTAAGATGTTGGCAATCTTTGCTATAATTCCTCCAAAATATCAGCTGGTGGTTGAGAGGTTTCATAGCAATGATTTGACCTGAAGCTTTACTATCTGCTCACATTTAACAAAACAGCAAAAGCAGATAGGCTCTGAAATTTGCCAGGTGATGAGCCACAGATTATATGCATGTTATAGGGATCTTTTAGACTGTAGCTGTTTGTTGCTCCAAATTAAATTAACCAAATAATTGCCCAATTGGTATACGACAACAGAAATGAATACCTTTAAGGACAGCATGCCTTTGTAACTTTACAGTACTTCTCAGTGAACATGCCTTTGCTGCCATTGTACAATTTTTAAAAATTATATGACTGATCTGGGCATCACCTGAGACAATCCAGCTGTTTAGGGGTTAAAGTGACCCTAAAGCTTAGCACTAAATTAGACAAATTCGCCTAAATTTCTTGGTGCCTTCAAGGAATTGGCATATTATTGGAATCCCGAGGTATGTATGTACCAATATATTTACAAAGACTAAAGCTTCTTTATGGACTGCAATAGAGCACCTATATGTGATACGTAGCAGTAGATTGAGCCGGTTTAGTTGTTAGAAATAAAGAAAAATTAGAAAGGCTTTAACAATGGTGGGTACTGGTAAGGATGTTAAAATTTGTTCAACTTTACATGTCAGGTGCATGGTCGGGAGCACCTCTGTATTGTAGGCACCAATGTCAGTAGTGTCTTAATTCATTTTGACTAAGAACAATGCTGAGGCATGTGCCCCAATGCCACCATGGCTTCAGGTTACTTGACCCAGAATTCCGTCATCATGGAACATGCATAATACAACTGGCAGGTACTTTTAAACAGATTTTAGAGACTCTACCTACGTAATGCTTACGTAACTAGTTTTTTTAAAGGGGCCTAAACTTTGGGGGGCCCCAATTTAACAAGGAGAGTGGTTTTCACTCTACACACACCGTAGGACATCCCTGAAAATATTCCACGCTGTACTGGCATTTTACATCCTATTTATAAAATTAGGTTTTTTTGTCTACCCCACAAACTTTTTTCCCCACAAATGGGGCATCACTTGTTTTGAATGCAGAGGAAAGCAAAGTATGACCCACATTAGTATGTTTTTTTTTAATGTGTTAGGGTAGGTATTATTAGAAAAGCAGTGGCATGGAAGCGGTTAGGCCATACTGCTGTTTTTATAAACGGGCCCCTTTGTGTTTAATTCCACAGCAATAACAAGCTCTTGCAACAGTTGAAGATACTTGTTACTGCAAAAAGCGCCATTTCCGTATGTTGAAAAACCTATCCAGTCACTCTGTAATTGTTCCCTACTTTGTGCTTTGTTGTGGCATTCAAGCAGAGTTGTATTTAGACACCATGCTGTCCCAGGCACACCTGAATATGATGCCCTTTTGTAAAGCTTTACCTCTTAGGTCACATGTTAATTTTAGTAAAAGCTACTGCTACAGTGCGCTGTTGGAGGCTGCATAGAGTCTGTTTATATGAAGAACACGATTTCAGATTGCCAAACAAGAGAAAAAAGGGATGGTTTCATTTTTAATGCTTAAAAACGCCTTTAAGAGTCTTCTTTTCATTCCTTGCACCCCATTCCTGCCCACAGTTCTTTTCCTGATTTTAGGTGCAAATGCCAATGAAGGACAGAGGAAGGAAATTTAATAAGAAGAAAGGTCTCACAATCTGTAAATTTTGCAGCTTGGTGCTTCCCCTAACCCACAAGTGCCATTATGGTAAATACGGCCCTGCACCCAAGCTGTGGGAAAGCCACAGGTAATGAAGGCAATCTGAAACTCAAACAAGGATGTGCAGACCTCTTGCCACCCAACAATGATTGAGAGAGCTATGCCCACGCATGGCCACCCTAAGATATAATTCTGTCTTAGCTAAATAGTTTTCTGAGTGACCAGTTCTTTGGTATGACAGCTGGAAAGCTACAGGTTGCTTGCAGTATTACCTATGTCACACAATGCCACTATATGTCACAGTCATTATCACTATAAATGGCTGTGCAAACAAGCTGTTAGCACGTTTTCCTTTCACCTGCTGGCAGGGGGTAGTGAGGCACAAGCTTCACAAGTTGTTTGGACAGTGATGGGAGTGTTTGCAAGCTATTTATCTGTTTAGCAATGCAGATCTGCCCTGTGGTAGAAGATAATGCCTGGATTACATGAGTTTCATTTCATTAGATGTTGCTAATCATTCGCTGACAACTGGTCACACTTCAGTGTTAACCCTTTTTCTGAGGACAACTAGTTGCATACAATACAATGGATTTAAAATGCATGTAGCATTCAGATTACACATGAAGTACACAGGGATGCATAAAGGAACATTTGCTTGATCAAGTGTTTATGGTAAAATCAGGGAACGATTGTATGCCTGTAAGTCTTCCTCAATGTCCCATGACTGGAAGATTGGCCTGGGATGGATATTCCCAACTATGGTTTTTCCTTGGGACACGCCAACGCTTGAGTACTCCTCCCTATCTGCATTGAAGCAAACGCCTGGTAGGCACCCCAAAACTCTATATATCTATGGTGGGCATGTAAAGGGGTTCCATATGTCACGTATATGTCCACCATGAGTCTTGTTCAGTGTGTCTTTCTGTACTTGTTTTTCCCTTTCGGTCTTCTAATGCAGCGGGGACTCACTGCTTTGGCTGCTTGCCCAATCACCCCAATTAATTCATGTTAAGTATTCTATTGGCATTTATATGTAAACCTAGCAGTTCAATGACTTAAGTTAGTGAAGCAAGAAGGTCAGCATGGCATCCAGGGAACTAGCATTTTCAGAGAGGTCTGTTTCTCTTGTGACAAAATTCTTTTAAAGTAACCCTGTCCCGTGCAGGGTAAAGGAAAGGGTTCACTATAATGCACATACTTACCTTGCCCTTGTTCCCCGGCTGCTCCATTTGGCTGCCTGGAGTGAGCAAAAACAGCTGGTACCGCTGCGTATGCAAAGCACGCGACTTTCCTTTGCAATTTGCCGCTTAGACACTTGGACCATTACATAGGGGTTGGAAGAAAGTCCTCAGCTCTGTGTAAGCTTTGACTAGGATTGACTTTGAGCCTTCATAGGGCTTTTCTCCCCGTTCCTGGTAGCAAATGGAGAAGCTGAGGATCAAAGGAAAGGTATTTTGTAATTTACTATAATCGTGTAAGTTATTGTAAAAAAGTTATGCTTTACTTCTAATGTAAAATGTTATCCAACTATTTAAAGTCAAGGAAAGTCTGGTCATTCTGATGTATATACATTCCTTTTCAAGCCTGCAAGCTGATTGGGTCTCCACTACATTTATATAGTAAAACACTGCACATGCTAAGTGCTGCATGGACTTCTGGCTTATTATAATTGGATAGAGTGAGGAGGGTTATACGCTTTTTTGGATTGCTGTTTATTCTGCTCCTGTGTGGCTTCTGGTATAGATAGAGTGGAGAAATCTCTACAAAAGGGACACAAATAGCACTAAAAACTCCAAGGGACTGTGTCAATGGGCTTTTGTTCTCATCAGATGGGTTTGCATCCCCATACAAATCTATGGGAATGCAAAACCTCCTGGAAACAGATCAAATACAGGTCAGAAGGAAATTATGCTTAAGCTAGATGCACCTATCAGTGAATTTTGAATGATCTCTGTAGCGTGTCAAACTGATGCCATCGGTACAATCCCAAAGATAAGATAAAAAAAATTCCACTGTGGTGTTTTTACTATATACTAAGGGCACCTTTACTTATATTCCAAAAATGTAAAATAGCCATTGTTAATCTAATGCAAGCTTTTTCAACCAGGGTTCCTCTAGAGGTTGTTAGGGGTTCCTTGAACAATGAGCAGTAGTAGGTTGATTTCCCTCCTACACTGTCAATTCCGACTGACAGGCGTCACCTCTACACTTGATTACCAGCATACAAATTCTGCTCTATGTGTCAAATATTCTGGTTATGCCATGTTCTTTAGAAAAACCTTCATTTAAGACCTTCTACAATGTACTTATTATGTTAATGAACTGTGACCTGGAGATAATTTTTAACAGAGACTGCCAAATTATTTTAAGGGTTTCTCTGGGGTAAAAGGGTTGAGAAAGGCTGATTTACTGTGTTCATTTATGATATTGTTCTGATTCTATTTTTATCTTTGTTATTTCTTGTAGAAACTGCCATTCCTCTTGTGCTCTGCTGACAATGTGGGGAATAGGGCCTAACATTTACTGCACATTGGAGCCATCACAGTGTCCACTAAATAGAAAGCAATAAGGCATTCTATGTTCTTGACAATATGACTGAATGAAGCCTTGTTGGCTTTTAATATGAGCAACAGAATAAAAGCTTAAAAACTCTCAGGGTGTGCTGATCCTTAATTAGTTTTCAGCTTCTAAAAACTGGATTGGATGCCAAACAGTCAAGTAGGTAAATTTAAAAAAGTATGGGAAGTGTGCAGTGCATTGTATACCAGTCTCTCACAATTAGTTATAGAGGTTCAATGGTATCCTAACATTTGGCATGGGTTGTTGCTTACTCAAAGATCCATTCAATCATCTCTACTTTCTTTTTCTTTCCTTTTGTTTTGGACTTGGTTCCAAATTTAGATCGGATCAAAAGTTCCGTACTTATATCTGCCGCCTGGCCTGATTCAATAGAGTATACTCTCACAGAGAGAAAATGAAAATCACACCAACTCCAATCAGTGTAAAAATCACTTCTGTTTTTATTGTTCTCCTTTTCGTGGTTTTATTTAACATATGAACGTGTATATTTAAGCGTAGCATTGCAGAAAAGTATTTTAGTTTATATATTCTAGCTTATCATTGGTTAGATCCATTTATGCATAACTTCCTTCGTCTTGGGTGTAGTCTCGAGAGGAGGCGCCAACTTGGTTCCTATTTCTACTGCGTACTTCGGATCTGGGGGGGGGCTTAGCACCAATTTCTGAGTAAGGTTTTGAGGAAGGCAAACGAGCAAAAAGTAAATTAACATATATATTACAATTGTCTATTGAGATAGGCATTTTGTCATAATTGTACTTAACCACTTCCATTACACTTTCTTCCCTTTCTCTTATTTTTCATCAATTCGTTGTAATTTGACACAAGTTTAAACTTAGTAATACAGGGATCCTAACCTAAAATAAGTCATTTCAGGGAGGTGCCCTGTGTCAACCTCCCCCCCTCCTCCTCTCCGTGGGTGGGGTGTGCAACAAAAAGGAAGAGAGTACTCCCCTGAAATGATGGCAGATGCTTCCTTTGCTATCTGCTGTTTTTTTTAGTGTTCTGACAGCTGCTGCCGTCAGGAAAAAAGCTAGATTGCTATTGGCTATTTCAGGTCCACCTCTGCTGATTGACAGCAGTAGAGGGTGGGTGCAATAGCTAGTCTGATATTGGCTATTGCAAATTGAAATAGCCAATAGCAATCTAGCTATTAGTTCCTATGCTGTTTTTTTTTTTTCTGACTGACGGCGGCCGGCAGCTCCGATGTCAGAAGAAAAAAAACAAAAAAAGAGATAGCAGGGAAAGGTTTACTCTGGTAGATCAAGCAGAGTACACCTTTCTGGGAGAAAATGCTTCTCTCCCGGGTGTCTGGGAGCCACTATCTAATAGCGGGAGACTCCCAGAACATGCAGATTAAAAAAAAAAACAACAGTTTTTAAAATTAAAATCAAATCAAATAAATCTAATAATAATAATAAAACATTTTTAAAAGTCCCCCGCCCCCGCGAGCACGCGCGTCGCCACTTTAACACGCGTTGGGTGCGCCTACGTATGAAAACGACGAACGCGCTACACATGTTGGGTATCGCCGCGCACGCCGGAGTGAGAGCAATAATTCTAGGGCCAGTATTTTGGGGTATCTCTAAATTGATGACCTGTGGGAGCTTTTAAAGCGTCTTCTGTGGACTTTTTGGGGTACTGCAGTTTTTCGCCGTTTCACGGACGCACGCAATTTGTAAATTGGGCATGTTGGGTATCGTTTTACTCGTTGTAACCTCATCTTTTATATTTCATTTAAAAAATGGGTATTTTGTTGTGTTTTGGGGCATTTAATTAAATTTATCACAAAATTTTGGGGTTTAATAAGGTGTTGCGCTAATATTGCGCAACATAAAAATTTGCAACTATCACCATTATATTGTATAGAGTCTTGGCATTCAGAAAATATATAATGTGTGGGGGTTTTAAGTAATTTTCAGGCCTAAAATGTGGAATATAACATGGGTGCAAAAAAATGAAAAAAAGTCCTCAGTCATGAAAGGGTTAAACCTAAAAAAGAAACACTTTCTTGGCCCTTAATCTCAGTGTAGCGCCTCCACAACCCGCACACCAGACTTAGCGTGTGCCAAAATGAAAACGTCTATATTGTGATAATACATCATGTTATATTATATGCATTCGAGACTGGAATCAATTTTTTAAATTCTATATAATTTTTTCTTAAGTAAGTCCAGTGAATGAGCATAAATGTTACAATTTTAATAAAAAACCCTGGCTGAGAAAATAGCAGCTTCATCCTCCCAGAGCTAAGATATTCCCACACGCTGCGATTAAAATGTAACTCATTTGATTGTGTAAAAGGGGAGCTACTGATCAATCCTGACTGATGTATTATGGGGTGGATTAAATATGCTGGTCAGTGAGGACCACACAAACAGTCGGCCTGGGGTCTCGGCTATTTTTCTTAAGTAAATAATGTAAAACAGAGTATCAGTTAAATGTGTTAATTGCAATAAATTTAGTTGATAGGGGGACTGTAATTCAAGACTAAATCTGAAATTTATTTGAGTTTAATGCGTGCAATAAATTATACCTTTTGTTGTAAATCCTTGGACTATTGTGCATTTCCTGCATGCTTTTGTAGGCGATTTACATAGGCTTTACTTGACTGTGAACTGAAAAAGAGGATTTAATTGGAATCTAATTCTTACATAATATTAGACAATTGAGTGTTTAAAGTGAAAGTAGGGTGTGGTATAGTGAGACGTATTTTGAGCTATTATTGCAATATTTACTGTTTTTATGACTTTTTTTTATATGAGTACATTTTTACATCGGGATGAGCACAGTTGAGAGTTTTAATTTCCCAGAAATTTGGATGAATATTAGGAGATTTTGGTAAAATGTTACCATTCTAGCAAAATGTAGTAAAGTCAATTGGGTGGGTGAAATCTATGTTGTTTAGTGGCTTTTAAGGATGCAGTGGGCTTTAAATGGCTCCTTAAAATGTATTAGAACTACAGAATACCCCCATCATTTCCATAACATAGGTGAGAGGCATTTTGTAGTCTACAGAGATAGCTGAGAACACAGTTAAATGGTTATTAAACTCTCACGTGTTTTTGCATATATCTACTGCTAGCAAGCAGTAGATATATGCAAAAAATTTTTTAAAAAAACCTTTTAAAAAGAGTTTAAACTTTTCGCCGCACACTCCAGTCCGAACATCTGAAGAGTCTCGGGCAGCCGCAAAGGATCTTGGGGCAGGCACATGCTCAGTTCAGATGTTCGGCCGGGATACTAGGAGAGACACAAGATCATTCTATGGAGCAGTGTACACCCGCACAGACTCCGTGGGACATCAGAGAAGAGGAGGACAGAGGAGTCAGCGCTGGATCGGAGACCCGCACCAGCGCTGGAGGGACAACTGAAAAGGACAGTAAAGAAGAAGATGATCGGATTAAGAGACATCATTTAAGGTAAATCCCTACTGCAGGATTGGGAAGGGGATAAAAATTTTGACTTTAATGCCACTTTAACTGATAAGTGCAACACGTGCAGTGAAGTTATCAGCTCACAATATTTCTGACAGGAACAACAGGGATTTTTTTGCTTTTATTGAACAGATAAAAGTAACAGTTTGTATGGTATATGTAGGGTACATTCACACCGAAATTGGAGCTAAAAATGCGAGTCAACGGAAGTAGGTCGACTATTTTGCATAGTCCATTGACATATGTTACGTTGCAATGTGTTGTGTTTTTTGGGGGGTAAGGTTGTTTTTTGTTACACTAAGCTGAATAAGGTATTGGTTCTGCCTTACATCGACATGCGTTAGCAGTTAACACCAGTCCGTTGTGTTGCGCTTAAAAAAAGTAGAGTCTGCTCTACTTTTTTTCAGTGGAAGGCAGCACAACGCAACACAACTGCTGTGAACTGCTCCCATTCACACCCATTCATTTTCCGATGACCTTGTGTTGGCATGCGTTGAAGAATGGATGCCAACAGATTTGGTGTGAAGGGGATTCACAACCAAAAGGGAGCAAATAAAAGTGTATTGTTAGGATTTACATATACTTTAAGGTTATGGAAGCTGTCCAAAAACTGGCCCCTCATTAGTGTCATTATTATATGCTCCAGTACCTTTCCATGCCCACCCATCCCAAAACACTTAACTATGGTCTGTTCTCACAGCCACCAGGTCCAAAAATATCTGTAATGTTTCACAAACTTATGGGTTGCGGAAAAGGGTACTGAGGGCAGTGAGGTGATAGGCTCCTATTGTCATCAGTCAAATTGTTGGGAGAAGAACAGTGGAGGGAACAGGGGCATGGCTTGCAGGGCGCTGTGTGTGTCTATGGACACACACAGCTAGGCTCAGGTCCCAGCCTGGAATGTGTAAGCACGGGTGTCTCCTCAAAAGCTGGATAGCTAAAGGAGACATCCTCAAAGAAGAAAAAGAATCAGCTAATTTAAGTGTGGAGCTCCTGTTCTTAAAAAAACCCCACGGTCCACTGAATATTATTGCAGGGGTTTTAGATAATTGTATTGCAGATTCCTACTTACCTCTATTCTTGTGTATTACAAAAACTAGTTTCCTTCTACTGATATTTTTTAGACAGGATTGGGTCAAGGCAATCACTGTAGCAAACTACATGTGGTATTTTCCCCTCATTGCTGTCATATTTAGGCAGTGTGAGATGTCTATGTTGAGAGTTTGGAAAGTTTTATTATTAGTCAGCTACAAAGTATTCTAAGTGCTGGTTCACACCTGGGCGTTTTTCAGCGCTAATCGAAACGCTGAAAAATGCTCAAACAGTAAAATCACATACTTTTCTATGGGGATGGTTCCCACCTGGGCGTATTTCAGCCAGTGGAAACGCGCTGAAAAACGCCCTACGCCAAAACAAGTACAGGAGCTTCTTTGGGGCTTTTTTCCGCCGTATCCATTGGTATTCCCTAGTGTGGCTCGGGGTTAACAAAGCGGTAAACCCGAGCCACACTCGGGAATACAGCATAGGACTTACCTTGTCCGCGATCCTCGCTGTGTCCTCCGGCCGCTGCCGACTTCCGAGTTCCGTCCCTTGCGAGCGGCCGCGTCGCAGGGGGGCGGAACCGGCGGGAAGTTTGAAAGTTAAAAAAAAAAACCCTGAAAAAAAAGATAGAGAAAATAAAGGACAAAAAAAAATCATACCGCCAGGGAGGTATAAAAACGAGCGTCGAACGCACGTTTCCCTGAACGAAAAAACGTGCTAAAAAACGAGCTGAAAGACTAGCAGAAAAAATGCGCCCATGGTACACCCAGGTGTGAACCTAGCCTTAAAGTGAACTTTTGCTTTACCTACATGAGGCAAAAGCAACAGGCTAACGTTAAAGCTGGTCTCGAAACATGTTATACTTACTTTTCATTTGCTCCACCACAGCAAGTGCAATGTAAAAATGCCTGGTATTTCTGGGTATTGGAATCACTCGCTCCCATTATCTTATGTGACAGGGCTGGTACTTGACCCATTGCAGTTCTTTTTACCTAAATTGTGGCCTTTCAGTTAACTTTTTTTGTTATAGTTAAACATACATGACAGGTATGTCTTTAATCTTATACATCTTTTGTTCTTATTGGTGGTGACGGAAGGTTACACATATATAGTTGTAACGGTTTCCTCCCCTAGGGCTCCATTCTCCCATGTCCATGCTCTGGTGACCTCTCCTAGGTCACACATTCCACTGGTTAATATTTGGCTATGCAGTGCTGGAAGAGTAGTTATAAATGTCAGTGCTTTCAGACTAAGGGCTGCCACAACATATTTGGCAGACATACTAGTGAAGTATAAAAATACATATTGATGAACCAGTTAAGGGGACACGCTACAGTATTTCTTTATATTTTATAATCTCAAGTACATTGATAGAAATTAGATATTACTATTCGGGGAAATAAATGGAAAGGGAGCCTAGAGATGCTTGTAGAGGAAGGTTAAAGAAGCACATAAGACCAGTAACAGGGTTATTCACAAAAGGGTGAAGAGTTTGGAGAAGGCAGGAGAAGTGAACAATCTAGGACAACATAGCTGATTTGGAAAAGTTCTCCAATTCAGCTCACTTTCCAGTTCAGCTATGTTGTCCTAGATTGTTCACTTCTCCTGCCTTCTCCAACCTCTTCAAAGCTGTCACTCACGCAGCTGGGCGGATCCCGACGTCCATGTCGGGATACGCTCCGGCTGCGGCGTCTCAGTATACCACGAGCTGTAGCTCGCGGTATACTGAGCTCAGGGTGACGGGAGGATGCTAGTTTGTGTCCTCCCGTTACCCTAAGGAGAACTATGGGGAAAAACACTGACCCCATAGTTCTCCTTTAAGGAGAAACAAGCTCAGTTAAAAAAAAAGAAATAGCTGAAATATAAATACATTTATTTAGTTGCTAACAAAATTCTTTGTTTACATTTTTCTGCAAGCTAGCGGGTAGATTCTGTGGTTGGCAGCAGAATGTAAACAATGGGGAAAAATAGCCATCCTGCTATTGGCTATTTCAAATTGCAATAGTCAATAGCAGGCTGGCTATAATTCCTGCCCACTGAGCAGAGGAGCAGACCTGAGAGATAACTTTCCCCCTCAGATCTGCTCCTCTGCCCAGTAGGTGGGGTTTTAATAGCCAGCCTGCTATTGGATATTGCAATTTGAAATAACCAATAGCAGGCTGGCTATTGAAACCCTGCCCACCAAGCAGAGAATCGGACTGGAGAGAAAACGTTCTCTCTCAGGGCTGCTCCTCTGCTCAGTGGATGGGGCTTCAATAGGCAGCCTGCTATTGGCTATTACAATTTGCAATAGCAGGCTGGCTATTGCTCCCGGCTGCTTCCATTCACCTGTGAGCTGCGGAAGCTAGCCAGCAGGTGTATAGGGTTGTGGGGGTAAGCGGGGAGCCGCAGGGAACCAGAAACTACAATTGTCCAGAACCTACCGATCCCGTGGGTGCTGGACAACTGGGAGTTTACTTTTGTTTGCATCAGACAGGTTTTACATACCCATACAAGTCTACGGGATACCCAATTGAAACAGGGTAAATGCAGGTTAGCAGGAGGTAAAATTATGAAGGATCTCGGAAGCATCTCTAACTAACGTCAAGCTGATGCCTTCAACACAAGCCCTTCTCTGTTCCGGTTGGAGGTTTCTCATCGCTTCCTGTCCTGTGGACCACAGTGGTCACTGAGATGGGAAGTGAGGGGAATCCCTTAATGGAACCCTAGACAGAAATAAAAATATACCACAGGTAATATCTCTTCCTTACTCTATTCAAAATTAGAAATAAAGGGTTTGGCAAAATATGCACTTTAAAGGAGTTGTAAAGTCGCAGCATATACTATTTTGTTATAACATCAGCATTGTAATAGGAATATATATTATAGCTGCGTTGGATAATGCAATCAAAGCTTACTTGAAAAAAATCCTTTGTATGTAATGAGTGCTGCCTCCTGTCTGCCCATCACTTTCAACAACTTCCTGGATTCCCAGGGTGCATTGTGTCTCTTTCTTTCTTTATGTAATGCAATCTCGATTTCTCAAGACTACATATACCATCATGCATTGCTTCCAGCAAGCAATGATAATGTTAGAGTGTTCAGACGTTGAGTTGTAGTTCAGAGGGCAGGCTTGATCAGAGCGGTGACACAAGGAAGTGCACATTCGTGGGGCTTAGTAAAATTGTGTCAGTGCATTCAGGAAGTACATTCTATGGGCATCTTCAATAAGTAAGTTTACAAACTTCTAGATGGATTATTATTAATATTATTATACAGGATTTATATAGTGCCAACAGTTTGTACAGCGCTTTACAATATAGGCCAGAGTTTTTTTTGGGGGGGGGGCCCAAAAAAAAATCTTGCACAAGGGCCCTTTGTTCCTTACGTCCGCCACTACATAGATACCCTTTAATGATTATACTGGCAATATAAATGCATCAAATTATGTACTTATAAATGAACCTGCAGTTCAACTTTAAGATGGAAAAAGGGAGGTGACTGGACATTATTGCTGAAGAATGCTGTACAGGAAAAAGGACACCTGTAACAGAGAAGGGCCACATGATATGACCAGGAATAAGGAAGTTCTGATGGTATAAATATGACTTGACTTTGAAGTACACAACCTGTTTGTGTTCTTCTATACTGTCATTTATTATAAATAAAGAAGAGTAATTATAGAAGAGTTGACAAACAGAAGTGCACAGCCTGTTGGTCTGGGTCTTATGACCGTCGCACCTGCAATACTTTATATTATAACATGAGCAGAGCAGCACTGAACGGGTTAACACAGGTGACAACACTTCCCGCAGCTGTCCCACACCTTTCTACAAGCTTACACTCACTGCCATGTTTGCTGTGGACTTCTGCCAAGGGATAGGTGTGGGCGTCACCACGCGTGGTTATTTGTTCTGTGTCCCACTGCCCAGACATGCCTGCCCATCACTCACACTCTATAGAGGAAGATAGAGAGAAAGAGTTTAGGGCAGAGGTTCATTAGTGGTAATCTCTCATGCACATTAGCAGTCTTCCATGAACCAAGCACACGTTCCACTAAGTACCAGTCATCTTCTTTTCCTCCTGGAAGTGTATAAATAAACACCAAGAAAGGAAATTTGGTCACAACACTACTGTTCATATGAAAAGCGGGCATATTATGAATCTAATTGGCAATGATTTTATATTGCAATATGGATAAGAGGATATAATGAGGCATTAGGACAGGGGTGGGCAACTCCGGCCCTCCAGTTGTTGTGGAACTACAAGTCCCATGAGGCATTGCAAGAATGACAGTTACAGGTAGGGATGCACTGATACCAATATTAGTATCGGTATCGGTGCCGATGCCGAGTATTTGGGCGAGTACTCGCCCAAATGTTCCGATGCCTGGCCCAATACTTAAGCTTCCGGGATCAGGAAGCCGGGCAACGAGTCATTACACGCCCCCTGACTTTCTGATTGTCCAGAAAGCTGGGTTCATGCTCGCTCGTCACCTGGTGACGCGTTGCCCGGCTTCCTGATAGTCCAGCTTCTCGACCAATCAGGAAGCCGGGCAATGTGCCGGGCAATCAGGAAGCCAGGTGGCGAGTCATCACACACCGTCTGGCTTCCTTAATGGGACTTCCGGTATCGGTATTCGGTATCGACCAGAAAAAATATTGGTACTCGTACTCGATACCGAAAAAACGGTATCGGTGCATCCCTAGTTACAGGCATGATTCCCAGAGATAGAGGCATGTTAGGATTTGTAGTTAAAGTGCAACTGGGAGGCTGGAGTAGCCAGCCCTACATTAGGATATAGGCATATTGGAATTTATGTGGATCAAGAAGTCCCTTTCCCTGTCCCCCAGACCAGCATAATCCTGTCTAATGTATGCAAGTCATCGGTCTGCTTTTCTTTATATTTTCTTTATATCGAATGTGTTATTACATTTCTGAATGTTTATTAGAATTTATTTTGCTAATTGTAATCCTTGTGCAGGAGCTTTTAAAAAAAGTAGGAGCTTTTAAAAAAAAATTTGGGATGGAGTAGTAAGGGGTTAAAACCCTTGCCAGATTTTTTTTTTTTTTTTGTTATCTGTTCCCATAGGGAATATTTATATTTTCTTCCTGTCCTGTAAACAGCAAAACATGATAAACATCTCTCCACATGGGGGAAATCCACTTTTGTAATGATGTCCACACTAGAAGATTTCCTGTTCTGGTGACAACTCAAAATTTTCTTTCACCTTCTGTAATGGTGACAATGGCTACCAGGACAAATCGGGAGGGGGAATCTCTCCAGCAGGGACACATACATACAGGGGGTCTTAAGCCCTCACCTCTCTATCCATAACTAAAAAAAGGTTTTGGCTTTAGATACACTTTAATTTATGAACATGAATGAATCTGAGATTCCTCCAATTTAGAGTGATCCCTAAATAACCAGTGAACTTATTATACTAAACAACAGACACTGCGCTATCTCTAACTATAGCGCAGATAATCATTTCTTTGGCAACTTATTATACTGCAGCTTCCATATAGCATATAGCCTGCTCATAGCGGATGGTGGGAAAGGGATACCACATGCTTAATATGTGCACATTTATTATTTTTGGCAGAAGCTGGACTATGCCCATGATATTGCCCCCTTACCAGATATTTAGGGATTTGGGTGAAACTTTGTGTTTTCTACTGTTGGACGTCATTTAAAATTAATTTGAGTATTTTATACATTTTTTTATTCATCTTTCACATTAAATGACACTAAAGTTGCTGAAATACATTTTAATTTATTTTGAATGTTTAGTTATCCTCATCTCTGCAAAGGTGTTTAAAAAACACACATAGTAATTGAACGTCTTTCTTTTTATTTCAGAAAAGTTTTCCGCTGTCGGCTCAGATTTTAAATAGCACTTCAGTTTCTGTCACCCTGTTCTTCCTTCTTTGTGACTATAGAGTTAATGTAAGCACAGTTGGAGTTTCCAGTCAATTGCACACAATGTCACAGTGCTTGTCACTTGTCTGCACTGTGTGGTGACGCAGGTCTCCTAGGCCCATGCCCCTCCTTCTCTCTTCTCTTACATTAGCCTCTTGCCAGTCTGCATTCCTGAAAGGCCGAAGCCTCCTCTCAGGCCAGCGTCCAGCCCCTCTCACGTATGCTTTTATCGGGCAGGCCTGGACCTGCCAACCCTATTGTGTCCCTTTCAGGTCAGACACAGCTGAGGGAGCAAAATAAGCCAGCAAATAACAGTGAAGCTGCAATGCTATGAAGGTTGTTTATACCTGTTTACGTCCTCCGTCTCCTGGCGAGAGCATAATTAATAGCTTCTATTGTCATCTTACGATGGATGCGGTTCATAATGCCCCTTTAAAGTTAAGCCTTGATTGTATCTGGCATCCTCGGGCTTTATCACTTGTATGCGGTGTGATATTTTTGCTGAGGCTTTTAAAGAGCCAGTATTTCTGTTTCTGCCTCTCGTATAATCATTTTTAAAGGGGTTATCAAAACCAACAATACTGTCCATATGGCATACTTCAGCAGGCCATGCACGGTAAAGCAACAGGTAACCAGCCCAACACCCCCCTCCCTCCTCTGCCCCTGCTTTACCCATCACCCCTCACCCTGTGTAAGCTCCAAATTGCTCTGGCTGGAGTTTTTACACAGCTAAGGGCCATCTTCTCACCTCCATGTCGCAGCGCTGAGGCTTTCCATACCTGGGGGTACTGGGTATGTGTCAAGAGAACAAGGCAACTGAGAGCAGGAAATTAGATGACGTGTGTGGCACGGATTCTGCATGCCAGAAAACAAAAAGAGTGGCCAAACACCATCAAAGACCTGACAAGTGTTGTTTGAAATTTGGTTCGATTTTAACAGTGGCGTAACAGTAGCCATAGCAGCCCAAGTGCCCCCTTCCCTTCAGTGGCGTAACTGTATCCATAGCAGCCCAGGTGCCCCCTTCTCTTCAGGGAGCCGGGCAGTGAGTCATTACCCGCCACCCCACTTCCTGATTGGCCAGAAAGCTGGCTCCATGCTTCCTCATCACCTGGTGATGAGGGAGCATGGAGACGGCTTCCCGGCTAATCAGGATTTAGATCAGAAAGCATGGAGCCAGTTGGGTTGCTGCCATGGGGCCTGGGGGTGGAAGGGGGCCCTATTAGGTTGCAAGTAGGAGTGGTTGCAGTTGATGTTAACTATAATCACCTGTAAAGTCTACAGTGTAAGGATGATTTCAGATGCACAAAAGGAGTCTTTGGGATCTTGACATTGTTACTCAAAGCTCAGAGAGAGGTCATCGGAGGAGCCTCCATCACATGCTCACATAACATTTGCTATCGGGCCCCATGATCTGTAGTTAGCGGCCCAGAATTTTAACATTTGATTTTGGAATGAATGGAGTTTCCAAACGGAAACCACATTCACTTTTAGAATTTTGTTGGTTCCAGAAAAATTTTCCATCCTGCTCCTTCGATTTTTATTGTCAAAAACAATTGTTAAATTGACCCCATTAACTATTAGAAAATTGATCAAACGTTTCGAAAATTAATTTTTTTAAACAGAATTATTTTGGTGTATGGTTAGCTTAAGTCAAATCCAAAATGTGTTTATTACTGTAAAGCTATTATGCTTGACAAGAAATCCGAAATTGTTTAGAAAAATTGCAATTTTAGTCTATTGCGTTAACTAGGGAAGCACCGATACCGTTTTTTTGTTATCAAGTACGAATGCCGATATTTTTTTTCCACTTTATACGCTGATACCCAATACCTTTCTGGAAGTACCTTTAAGGAAGCCAGGCAGCGTGTAATTACCCAGGAAACCGTCCTGATTACCCGTGAAGCCATGTTCATCAGGTGATGAGGAAGCATGGAGCCGGCTCTCTGGCCAATCAGGAAGCCGGCGGCGAGTAATGACTCGCTGCCCGGCTTCCTGATTGGCAAGCTTTCGACCAATCAGGGCGGCCGGGCAGCAAGTCATTACACGGCGCCCGGCTTTTTGATTGACCGGGAAGCAGGCTCCATGCTCCCTTATCACAGTGTGATGAGGAAGCATGAAGCCGACTTTCTGACCAATTAGGAAGCCAGGCGGCATGTAATAACTCGCCGCCCGGCTTCCTGATAGGCCGGGAAGCCGCTCCATGCTCCCTCATCACCAAGTGACGAGGGAGCATGAAGCCGGCTTCCCAGGCCAATCAGGTGGCATGTAATGAATCACCCCCTGACTTCCTGATGGGCTAGGAAGCCAGCTCCATGCTCCCTGGTGACGAGGGAGCATGAAGCCGGCTTCCCAGGCCAATCAGGTGGCATGTAATGAATCACCCCCTGACTTCCTGATACTGGAAAGTACTCGCCCAAATACTGAGTATTTGCACGGATACCGATACTAGTATCAGTATCAGTGCATCCCTAGCGTTAACCAATAAATTGCAACACCCTAACTTTAAGCTTTTTACTACTGTATACCGTAGTAAAATAATATCAATAGATATTACCATGTTCATTGCTGTCCTTGAGGATGTGATGAGCCATCTGTTAATGCCCAAAAAGTCTTTTTATATATTAAAGTGTACCTGTACTCCATTACAATGCTTTAAATGTATGAACCCCTGCTTAAGGGAACACACCTTGAGGTACATGCTTTTCATTTTTCTGTGCCTCCCTGGCCTTTAGTTCCTTTGTTTCTAGGGCCTTACTTTCCCTGCCATATTTCTGTCCAATGAGAGTGATCTTATTGGCCACCTAGAGATACTGAATAGCGACTCCTTTCACCTTACCTGCACACTAGCATGTCTTCACATGGCTTGCAGGGGTTTATGGGACAGATCAGACGAGAGAATACTCCACCTGGGCCCAATATTGGTTCGACTTGAGTAGGTTTTGCAGTGATGCAAGCTATGGAGCTGCGACACTTCTTGATCCCAATTGTATAAAATGACACAATCATGGAGCTAAATGACATGTTTTTCCTCCGGCAAAATATTTATGCTGCAAAATAATGTAAAAACACAGAAATGCGGGGGCCAGTGTGGCACAGACAGGTTTATCCAAATTTTGGACTGTTATCATAGCTAAAAGAGTCTTCATGTTTTCAATTATATCATGATATTTCAAACTAGAATTTATGCTGCACAAAGGTAAATAAATAAGCATACACAAGGGCCCGCTACTGACAGCATTGTATGCTAAGTATTGTGTGATGTGCTAGAATGCATGCACCAGCTCTTTCCTCCTCTTCGGCCTCCAGGGCTGACAGCTGATAGAACATTTCCAGCTCAAGCCTCAGGCCAGCTCAGCATTTACAAAATCACTGGCTCCGCAGATCCTCTGATGCATCTGAGGTTTGCTCGTCATACCAGCCATCAATTAAATAATTGGTACCTGCAACTTGATGGGCAGCTGAGTGAATGTCAAGTGAACACTGCACACTCACAATTATGTTGAACAGCTACAGAGGAATTCTGAAGTCACGCAATAGCCAGTAAAGCACCTCTGGTGTTTCCGGCGACTGTGTTCTCCTAGTTTCCTTTCCCTAAATATATAAATCCTAACAATTAACTTCTTTTACTTGGTCTCTATTAGGCCTGATTTACAGGGGTGGCACAGGAGCACCCACCTAAAACCTAACATGGCGGCTGCTCTAATTTATGCATATGCCATGGCAAATTTTATACAGCGAGTTACTGCTTGCCAAACATGACTACTGCAGTCAGTGGGACCAGGGGCGTCCTGAGGCTGGGTGTCATCGCGCATTTGCGGAAATCTTATTGATACCTCGCAGCAGCCATCTTTGTGATGGACGCCGGCAACAAAACTGTTGGGCTCTCGGTCCATAACCAAGTGCCCGACTTTTCAGAGGGGGTGACACCAAAATGACTGTCATTTTGATGTCACCCCTCCAATGGTGTCACCCGAGTGCGGGACGCACACCACGCACCCCCCTTGTGACGCCACTGAGTGGGACTAGGCATGCGGTTGCTGCACGGTATTGCAATTCAAAACCATCCTTACGATTAAAAAAAGGCAATTAGGAGGCAGCAATATAACCTCCTTGACACCTACAGACCGTTGCTCAACCTCGCTCTGAAATAAGATCCACAGCGGATCGCTTTCCATAGAGCGGTAAAAGTCTGCTGCAGGTGTAAAGGAGGTCTAATCTGATACACTATTGTAAGTGTTATATCTGTTTCATGGAAAAAAAAGAAGAAATCTTGTTGATCCCATCAGAAATCTTGTGAGCAGATGAACTTCTTGTGCAGTCTGCTGACTGTTATCAGTTAGCTTGTTCCCTAGAGAGGTAGGTGTTTTGTAATCCTAAAATACTTCCAGATTAGGCTGCCCAAAAGTTCATACTGGTTGCTGGCAGAATTAGTCATCCAGTGCAATAGGTTGTGCAGTAGACAGGGTATTAGGGAAATACATGCCCCTTATCTGCATGGGCAAAGCAAAGGGTCCAATTACATAATTGTGTAAATGGACATCAAATGCAAAAGGCAGCATTCAAAAACAACATCGGTCTACACAAATCCTAATAATGCCCATAAATGTAGGAATTCATAGACATCAGATAACAGTTTCCCGGGCAACCAAAGCCCCTGGACATGCCCAGCTGCTGACCTTCAAGGAGGCAGAAAACCTGGCCCCGTTAGGTGCTGTTGGTAAGGACAGGGAGGGCAGGATGGAAAACCTGACCGACAGCTATCTTCCGAGATGGATGGTGGCAGCAAGTTCTGTAAGTGCTGCTCATCTTTTCTCCATTCATAGCATACCTGTTCATAGACCCAATACCTGATCCCACTGCCTAAGGCTTTGTTCACACCTAGGTGGTTTGTCCCTCAAAGCTAAGCACGACAGAACGCTCAAGGCAAGGAATCCCATTCATTTATATGGCCCTTGTTCACACCTTTTGTCACACAAAGTTTCCCATTGAAGTCTATGGGACCAAAAACTAACTCATGTACTTTTTCCAGCAACAGGCGTTCTTCTGCTTGCGACAAAAGTCCATCGAGTTCAACCATAGAGTTCCTTGTCTTGAGCATTTGTGTTGCGCTTACCTTTGAGTGACAAAATGCCTAGGCGTGAACGGGGACTAGGGTAGTGGGATAGTCAGGTCCGCCGTCAGGGGGGTACGGACGATACTCATGTAAGGGGCCCGGGCAGCCTCCGGGGCCCGCCCGGGACCCATACATGAGTATCGGCCGACGGTGAAGTGCGAGGAGGCGGCCGGCCCCCCGCAGCAGCCGGGGATGGAGGATTGGCCCCAGCAGCATAGGGCCCCAGCATTGCCGCTCCAGTGGCTTCAAGACAAGCTGGGGCCCCATCAGCCGCGCTGCTCGTCTGAGGGCGGAAGTGATGTCACTTCCGGTCAGTCCAGCGAAACAGGCTGTGATTTACATCACCTCCTGTTCATTCATGAATTTCTCAATGGGGAGAAGCACTCAGTACAGAGGCTTTTCCCCATTCAAAATCTGCTTGATAGTAAATGTTTTACTATCAGCAGTTTGTGAATGAATGGGAAGCCTCTGTACTAAGTGCTTCCCATTCATTGAGTGCTGAGGCTGCAGAAAAAGACATTGAGGACTCTGTGTCCTCAATTTCTTTTTCTATTTCAAAAGGGAAATGTCAGGGGTCTGTTTAGGCAGGCAGGTTAGGACGCAGGTTTTCTATCGTAAAAAAACATTGATTTAACTGTTGCAGCGCATGGCAAAGCTTTGTGGCGCATTGCCGTGCGTTGTAATACCTTGTGTTGTAATTAAATATACGCCTGTATCCTTTTATCACAACACAAACACCAACACAGCGCAAAAACCATTTATAACATAAATTGCTTATTTACAGTTTAGCGTCTCTTCATTTTTTTTATAATGCCCCTTTCCTCAACCTCTCATTGGTGTGGCAGTATTGCTGACTTTATGTGAAATGTATAGCTGGTGGTATTCTGCATAACTGCATAATGATTATACAGGAATGCAGAATACCACCAGTTATACAGGACTACAAATTCCAGCACTGGCAGAACTACTGGGTCGCAGCGGTCGCAATTGCAACCGGGCCTTGGCATTCCGCCTGTTGGGGGGAGGCCCAGAGAGGAAGAAGATGCCCCCCCCCCCCCCGAGATAGTGCCGCTCCTTCCCCGCCGCTCTGCCACGCGCAGCATGTACAAGCCGAGACACAGAAGAGGGTCCTGCATGAAAGTCAGGTAAGTCTGGACCGGGAAGGGGGGGCGCGGAGGAAGGGGGATGCTGGTGGTATTCAGCATCCCCCTGATTTTTATTATGTTGTATTGCTGGGACTTTTAGTCCTGCATATCTGGTGGTATTCTGCATTTCTGTGTAATCATTATAGAGCAATGCAGAATAGCACCAACTATGCAGGACTACAAGTCCCAGCAATGCATTATATTAGTAGGTACCAATACTGGGCATTTTCACAAGTATTCATACTCGTGAAAATGCCCCGATACTAAACGCAGATACCGGTGTTCTGTCTAGAATACCAACGTAATCGAATTTGCCGACCTCAGCATCTGCGCTTGTGCACAGACCAGTATGATCGAGGAAACCTTGATCCGTCTGTGTGCAAACGCACATACTGGGTTGGCGTTCTCGACAGAACATCGGCACTAAATTTTTATACTGAAGCGGCTGCCTGTGGTCCGGCGCTTGCTGGGGACCTCAGCAGCCTTCCTGTTAACCACACAGTTTCATGGCGGCGGGGGTAGGGGGGCCCTTCATAGTTTCTTGCCCTGAAGTTTCTAGTTACGCCACTGAATTCCAGCAATACATTATACAAAGCTGCAGCGGCGGATCCAGGGATATCTGGATCCGCCGCTTACACTCTAATGTCCCCCCCACAGTCACATCAGTTTCTGTACAGAGGAGCTTACACTCTAATGTCCCCCCCCACAGAGACTCATGTGATTGTGGGGGGGACATTAGAGTGTAAGCTTCTCTGTACAGAGACTGATGTGACTGGCTCAGTGTTCTCTGTACAGCACTGCGGTATATGTTAGAGCTATATATAAGTGTATAATAATAACAACCGGGCGGTGCGGGGGCCCCGAAATTTCTGATGGCTGCCCTGAGGATAGTAGAAGCACAATGTTTATGGGAAGCCTAAGATGGCCATAGATTGACAGATCTCTCGCCCAGAAGACGGATGGTGAGAAATCTTCCTTCCAGACAGTCATTTATGTTTCAGTCTCCTTAAATATCTCATTGTCTCGTCCTTAAAAAAGGACATGCGGCCAGGGCCGGATTCCCCACAAGGCCACCGAGGCCCGGCCTTCGGGGCGGCAGGGAGCAGAGGGGCAGCAGCGGTGCGGATTCCCCGGAAGCCCGGAACATGCAGTGTCGGGCGGTAAGTTGTGAGGAAGCCGCTTGTTCGTTTACAAGTGATCTCTGCGATGTCGCCACGATCACTTGTATCACTTCCGCATTGCGGAACCTGGCCTTGGGGCAGCTGGGAGAGTAAATACGGCCCTGCATGCGGCGCGATATAGGTAAAAAGGATGCAGACCGTCGCCTCAGAGGAAGTCAATAGCTATGAAATGCATCAGGTGGGCGGATCCATGCGAGCATCACGATCATAGAGACAGGAGCTCCAGTGGACACAATCCACGTGCAATTGCCTTATTTTAATTGTAATTGCATTTTAATCATTTTAAATACATTTATTCTGACATACTACACTACGGGAAGCCTTTTTTTCTCTTTCTGAGCACAAGAGAAGGTGGAAGATGGAGGAATAGTGTTATACAGTTTTGGAAAGATGAGCCAGAGTTGGGAGGAATCTACCCCAACTTATTGTCGGATCAAAAACAAAGGAGAGGATTTGGTTTGGAAATATGCAATAGCAATAGGAGGCGGTGAGTGCGGCCAGATCTTATTTTTGAGCACGGTGGAGAGCACTGATTCACTAATTGTTTATGCATTCACGGACGTAGTGTGGATTATAAAAGTTGGAAGATATATCTTCACATATTTCAAGGACTTTATTGTATCAAGAAGTAATGGACTTCACATGTGGTTATGTAGATTAAAAGGGAGTTGTACATCACTTGTGAGATTTATTACAGGATTTTCTATATGTACACATTCTATGAGATGTACTAGCACAAGTATATGTTTTTTTTGGTATTTATTTATTTATTTTTTCTATGTTTATTATGGTTTATAGTGTCTAAAGCTGCCCATACACCTTACAATTATCTGCAGATTTTCTGTGGTCAGATGGAAAAAGTGCAACAGATTGGCCCAGGTGGAGATTACTCCATCCACACAGTTAAGTGTAGATGGAGGAATCTTTTCCACCTTTTCCATCTGACCACAGAAAATCTGCAGATAATTGTAAGGTGTATGGCCAGCTTTACTCTAGACCATTTAGACCAAGAGTTTTTTTTCTGAACTATTATTAGCACAGGCATTGCGCAACACAGATGTTGTGAATAACACAAAAATGTTTTATCACTCTGTGACAATTTCACAATTTATGACATTTTTCTCACAGTTTAGGAATATATTTTTTGTTTGAAGCGCAGTGCCATTTTCTTTTTTCACATTTTGGGTGTACTCACCTATTAAGCACAGCTGCTTTTAGAGTGTTATTTGATTCCTAGCGCAGTTTTTTTCTATCTAACATGGCGCAATATAGGTGCCTAATAAATGTCGTAGTGCTTTGATGTTTAATTCTCTATAGCAGAAGCTAAAGAAAAGATGACCCAAGAGAGGGAAGAGAGCGAGACAGAGAGGGAAAATTATCCTTTTTCAGGGAGACCTAGATGGAGCCTTTTCCACAGACAGCCTAGCAAGACAAAAGAGCAGATTTGCATTCTCAAACAGGGACAGATTAGCCAAACTGTTTATTCTGCTTGTTGATTTTAAATATTTAGCATAATTAGCAAGTAAAAGGCAGGGCATTGTATGCTGCCAGTGAGGGAGCTGACACACACATACAAGGACAATTTTTTGTGTGTGTAGGAGAGGCACCCCTGGGAGTGCATTGAAGAGGAAGGAGAAACCCTTTTGAGGAACGGAGAAGCCCACTGTAACAGCTATGTAGAGCAAACCAGTCGTTTGCTAGACGATACCTTACAATGGGCCGTCTTTAATCCTTTTGTTGGCCTGTCTTTTCCCATATGAGATAAAAACATACATATTCTACATCTTGACGTTTCCAATGTCCGGCCCATTCCCACATGACATGACTATGCGAGTACAAACCATCTTTACATTTTGTTTCACTTGGTGCACCCTGGCGGATGATGCAATGCAGAATGTAAGAGGTCCTATCCCCCTTCATTGAATGAGATACGTTTATTCTTTTTCATGACAATTGTCCCATGCATGGATTAACCTCTGACAGGGGAATTTAAGTTGGAATTTAAGGCTGAAATAAGTTACGTGCACATGGGAGTCTGCGTGTTTTCCATAAAAAAGTGACGGGTGAGGATCGTTTACAGGCTGTCTGTGCCACTAGGGAGGTTCACTTTCTCTGTCCTAATGACAAGTGTCACCGAGATTGAAAGTGAGGAAAAATCCAACAACTGTCACTGAGGTTGACAGGGAGGGAAAATCCATTGAAAGTGAAGAAAAATCCAACAACTGTTACTGAGATTGACAGGGAGGGAAAATCCAACAACTGGCACTGAGATTGACAGGGAGGGAAAACCCAACAACTGTCACTGAGATTGAAAGGGAGGAAATATCCAACAACTGGCACTGAGATTGACAGGGAGGGAAAATCCAACAACTGGCACTGAGATTTACAGGGAGGGAAAATCCATTGAAAGTGAAGACAAATCCAACAACTGTCACTGAGATTGACAGGGAGGGAAAATCCAACAACTGTCACTTAGATTGGAAGTGAGGGAAAATCCACCAACTGGCACTGAGATTTACAGGGAGGGAAAATCCATTGAAAGTGAAGACAAATCCAACAACTGTCACTGAGATTGAAAGGGAGGAAAAATCCACCAACTGGCACTTAGATTGGAAGTGAGGGAAAATCCAACAACTGGCACTGAGATTGAAAGGGAGGAAAAATCCAACAACTGTCACTGAGATTGAAAGGGAGGAAAAATCCAACAACTGTCACTTAGATTGAAAGTGAGGGAAAATCCACCAACTGGCACTGAGATTGACAGGGAGGGAAAACCCAACAACTGTCACTGAGATTGAAAGGGAGGAAATATCCAACAACTGTCACTGAGATTGACAGGGAGGGAAAATCCAACAACTGTCACTTAGATTGGAAGTGAGGGAAAATCCACCAACTGGCACTGAGATTGACAGCGAGGGAAAATCCAACAACTGTCACTGAGATTGAAAGGCAGGAAATATCCAACAACTGCCACTGAGATTGACAGGGAGGGAAAATCCAACAACTGTCACTTAGATTGGAAGTGAGGGAAAATCTAACAACTGGCACTGAGATTGGCAGGGAGGGAAAATCCAACAACTGCCACTGAGATTGACAGGGAGGGAAAATCCAACAACTGTCACTGAGATTGAAAGTGAGGGAAAATTTAACAACTGTCACTGAGATTGACAGGGAGGGAAAATCCAACAACTGTCACCGAGATTGACAGGGAAGGAAAATCCAGGGAAAAAAACACAAACAGGGGGCGCCTTTCCTGGTGCAGACAAATTTATTAAGATCAGGATCAAAGGTAGATAAAAAACATACTCACAAAATTCAGCATAATAATGATATAAAAAGTAAGTCCATGGACCCAACAGAAAGTCTATGGAAGCTGCACAATCGTGTCTATGTGTCAGCAGAGGAGACTGTGTGATGACGCGTTTCCGGGGTCACGCCCCCTTCGTGGGAAGGAAAATCCATTGAAAGTGAAGAAAAATCCAACAACTGTCACTGAGATTGACAGGGAGGGAAAATCCAACAACTATCACTGAGATTGACAGGGAGGGATAATCCAACATCTGTCACTTAGATTGAAAGTGAGGGAAAATCCAACAACTGTCACTGAAATTGGAAGTGAGGGAATATTAAAATTGCCTTTGTCACCAGCAGGGGAACACAGAAGAAATCTTTCAATAGGTATACCTGTTCCAGTGACAACCCTTCTCACTTTGGAGAAATCCCCTGTCACTTCCTGTTGTGTCTACAAGACAGGAAGTGAGGGAAATCTCCCAGTAGAACACCTGCCCCCCACGACCCTCCAGGATACACTTTTTTTAACACCTGTATAAATAAAGTGGGAAGCACCTTTGGGAGGTAACCTGTACTGAATGGCAGAGCTCAAGGAAACCTGTTTTGAGAGGACGGCTTCTTGAATTGCTGAGCTCCCCTTCAGAAAACTCCACTTGCTTGGCTGTTCTAATGGCTCACATTTTACTCTGACCTCACTGGCTGCTTATTTCAGATCAGTATTAGGGTTGCCACCTTTTCTTCACGAGAAACCCGATCACTGACGCGCGATCACTGACGCGCTGACATTTTCTTAGGAAAAGGAGTCGTAGCTTCATATGTAAATAGCGCCGTCCATTCATATGTGAATATCACAGCTGACACTATTTTCAGTGGGAGGCCAGTAGCACCTATCATAATTTTGGTTGCCTTTGTCTGCCTGACATCTTGTGTCTGGGTGTCTGCTGCCATGAAACCCTGATACAGCATTAAATTAAAACCCGGAGTGTGCGGGTGAATCCTGGACAGGTGGCAACACTAGTGTCAGTATTGAAGTCAGAGGATTTGTATGATAGTCAGGCAGTTGGCTTTTTCAGAAAGAGATCAGCAGTAAGACCCTGTATTTCTGCCAGCAAAGGTTTACTTTAACACCCCTTATTCAGCTATTTGGCTTATTGGTTTTCACATTTTTTAAGATAATCCAACAAAAATGTCTGTGTCTGGGTTCAACAATTTTCAGTTATAAGTGTGGAAGACGCATGCAAAAAAGAGAAAAGCTGGCCATACACTGCTCTAATTTTGTCCAAGTCCTGCCAATATGCAAGCAATGTGTGGCCCTTATGGCACCCCACATTCGACAAAAGTCAATCTTTTAATCGACTTTTGTTTAAAGAGCTGGGCTCAAAACTTGGTGGCCGAACAGTGACTGCAGCCATTTGTCTTGAGTCACTGTTCATGTATTCTGGCAGCTGCAGGTGTCGGCTGTTAGACTACAACAGTCTGCCAGGGGAGATTCCTCCGTCCATGCTGTTTAGCTGTCTGGGTGGTCACTATTGTTCTCCATATGATAATAGTATGATAATGCACCGGTAAGATGTTCTGACCGCCATCGCTTGCATATGGCTAGCCTTAGACATGTGCAGCGGCAAAAAATTTGTTTAGTTTCGTTTTCATTCGGATTTTGCGTTATTTCGTTTTTCGGCATTCGGGTCCGAAAGACAAATTCTTTTTGGGATTCGGACGAAATTCGTTAGCGGTAGTCTTTACGAAATTTTGTTTGTGGATGAAATTCCGTTGCAGCAAAGTGACATTAGAGAAAAAAAACTAAACAAAAACCTTTTTTTTACAGTCTCCAGAAGAGAAGAAAAAATAAAAAGCGTGAGTTTCCCCCACAATTGATACCAGACCCTTTAGGTCTGGTAGGAATGTTAGGAGGGACACCCCCACATTAAAATATTTAACATTCATACCAGGCCCTTTAGGTCTGGTAGGAATTTTAAGGGGGAATCCCAGCCTCACAAAATGAGGGGAAAAAACGTGGGGCCCCCTCTAACATTCCTACCAGACCTTTGATCCGAGCACAGGCCCGGCAGGGCAGGGCAGGAAAGGGGGGTGGACGATCGAGTGCCCCCTCCCTGCGCCTTACCAGTCCACATGCCCTCGGCATTGGGAGTTTTTCCCCATGCCGGTGGGGAAAAGGGCCTCTTCCCCACAACCCTGACCCGGTGGTTGTGGGGGTTTGCAGGCAAGGGGGCTTGTTGCATCGGGCTACCCTTTAATTTAGAGGGCACCCAGATGTGAATGAGTAAGGGGTAAATTATACCCCTACTCATTCACTAAAGGGTTAAAATTTAAAGTAAATAAATAAATCAGACTTTAATTGAACGGGGCTCAGTCTGCCCATCTGACATTGTCAGCTGTCAAATAGTATACCACATTGCATTCGGGAACTCCTGAATGCCATTCGGGTCTGTGAGCAGAGGTGTCATAATAGTTTTCATATGACACCTCTGCTTACAGACCCGAATGGCATTCGGCTCGGCTATTCTGCTCGGCACCTTGAGGTATCAAGCAGAATAGAAAAGAAGTGAAAAGAATGAAGAAAAAATAATAAAACAAGTTGAAAAATTATTTTAAAAATCCTAAAAAATACGAAAATTTTACAAAATATATAAATTTGAAAGAAAAAAAAATTGGGGCGAGCTAACGGTGACGGCTAGCTCCGCCCAACAGTTTCCTATTGGCCGGCACCTGCCAGAGTCTTCTAGCAGGTCCCGGCCAATGAATAACAACTCCGCCCAGTTTTTAATGTTTAATGACAGATCAGCATCCCCAGGTCATTTGGGGAAGCTGATATGTCATAACAACTGGGCGGAGCGAACTGTGAGGTCACGGCTCCCTCCGCCCAGCTGTCATTAGCGTGGAGATCGCCTCAGCCGACCATTCCCCGTGCTTCTGGTGTCAGTATGGCTCAGTCAAGCCAAAGAATTTGCGTTCGGCTTGGCTGAGCCACTTGGCTGCTGTATGGGCTATTATGAATAGTCTGTACATCAGCCCTTCGGTTAGACTCAATCGAAGGGCAGAGGTGGCCGAAGAGAGCCAAAGGATCAGCAGACGCTACGACTGGATCCTTTGGCTTTTTAGTGAATAACCCCCTTAGTTTACTAAAGTGCTGTGCATTACAACCAATTGGCTTTATTTAAAATAAAGTGCTTATTTTCACAATTTTTACCCTTTGTTGCTCAGTTGCATTTCCACCCTTTGTTGCTCACTGTATACAGTGCTGTTGATCTCCTGCATGCTCTTTGCGTCCACTTCCGGTCTACATGCGCCCCGTTGATGGCTGCATGGTATTTCACAGGGTGGGATTTCCGATAGTGATAGCTGTGGACTATGCCTGTGTAATATGTGTTAAAATGGGCACTTGTAGTCTCCATCAGAAACCAAAATGACAGGGTGACAACGCAGGAGCACAGTTGGGAGAAAGGGACAAAATGTTGTCACCCTATAATAATAGGTGCCTGTATAAAGACCTTCATGGCAGTATCACCAGGTATCCTTACCAAGGACGGAAATTTTAATACTGAAAATTACAGTAAAACAAAAAGTCATGCTAACGATTTCTGGAGCTTGTATGGTAGTGCTAGCTTTTCACAATCCCTCCTTTGTGGAGGATCATGTATTATTACGGTTTGCTGGACAGTCAATGTGCAGTGGACAAGTATATACTATACTTTCTAATATGTTGCTTTATGAGAAAGCATAAAAATAGTATATCGATTTATTTAAAGGCATAGTCCCGCTTTTCCAAAATTATAATAAATGTCCACACAATGTTATTTTTAAATTTGTTTTGCATTTGAGCCTGCAAACCATTGCAACCACCATCAGTGGGTGCAATGCTCTGCCTCATCCAGACTCTCCTTCCAGCCCCTGTCCGTACTGAGGTACGGGCTGTCAGTTCTGGGACAGGAGGAGGTATCAATGGACTACAAGTGTGTTGATGTCACCCACTGAGAACTACAAGTCCCTCTACCACAGTGGCAGACGGGATTTGTAGTCTCTCTATTCACAGATCCTGTGGAAGGATCTGTGAATGGATAATGTGGCTGTACAGATAAAGCCACATACAACTGCACCATATGTCAAAAATGACAGGAACATGCAGGGAGAAGAACCCCATGATTCAAGAAGTCGGGGAAGGGGGGCGGTTTGGGGGTGGGGGGCTGATGCATGTGACCATGTTTCATATTACAGCCTAAATAGTGTCCATGTTACATGAAACGTGGTCTAAAAAGTAGAGTTATTCTTTACGATAGGTATTGGAGCAACTAAAGAAATATAACTCAAGGGTTATCTATAAAAGTGTGAAAAGGAAAACAGTAGGAATGCACCAATATATCGGACGCCGAAACATATCGGCCAAAAATGGCACTTTTGGCCAAATGCCGAAAGTGCCATTTTTGTGCCGATACAGCAGCGCTTCCCTGCTTTCTTTCCTCTCCGCTGGGCGCTGCTCTGTGTCCCAGCGGGAAGGAGAGAAAGTGTGACCGCTGAGTGTTTGTAGATAATTGAGGACGTAGCATGTTGACTATATCCTCAAATATGAATGAATAGGAAGTGATCTACATCACCTCCTATTCATTCATAATTGTGGTTATAGAAAACATACTCTGTCCTCATGTTATGAATGAACAGGAACACTCAGTATAGAGGATTCCTGTTCATTGATAACAGGGGCTGCAGATCTTTCGGTTTCGTTTCGGTTTTGAAATCTCTATTTCGGTGCACCTCTAGAAAACATAATACCACTCCATAATTTATCTGAAACAAAAGACAAAAAGGAAATGGTCGTTAAATCAGCACAAATGGTCGTTTTTATATATTTTAAGTACACCTGTTAGTGCATATAAATAAAAAGAAACAGATACATGAAACCAGTACTTCATGATTAAGCAAACACGTATTAACAAATTGATTTGCAAAGTAAATATGAACATGATACAATGTAATTATGATACCAAAAGCTACACCAATATTAATAGCGAAATCAGATTTAAAAGTTGTGTAACTGATGTAGGAAAGGAAAGGTGCTTTGTAAGCAGTTAGTCTTTATAGGGACAAAAACCTCTGGAGTTGGGTTACTGCAGCAAAGGAGCAGCTCAGGAAATTAAAGGTTTTGTTACTCCAATAAATGTTACAGGGGCACTCAGCGCCTATGTTAGTCCAATAAACTGTGAGCATTTAACGGTTCCACTTCATCCATAAACTTTAGAAGGGATAATAAGGTTTGTAATAATGTCGCTTTGGAGTACTGATATATTATGTTGGAGGTACACTGGAAAATATAACAATGTTAATATGAAAGATTTATGAAACATGGGCTCTATTTCTAAATGTTCCAAAATGTATATATCCCCAGAACAGGGAAGTAAAGTAAGACCACAATTATTAACGAGCAATAGGCATGTCAAAAAACTTTGCCTGATGAAAGGACCCAGTGCAGGTCTCAAAACGTTGCCTAAACGGATCCTGTGCAGATCTCAAAACTTTTCCTGATGAAGGGATCCTCTGCAGATCTCAAAACTTTGCCTTATGAGGGGACCTTGTGCAGGTCTCCAAAATTTGCCTGAACAAAGGGATTATTATTATTATTATTACATAGTATTTATATAGCGCCAACAGTTTGCGCAGTGCTTTACAATATAAGGAAGACATTACAGTTACAATACAAGACAAGATGGTAAGGAGGGCCCTGCCCGTGAGGGCTTACAATCTGAAAGAGGAGGGGGAAATGATACATGAGGAGGTAGCTGTGGGGATTAATTATTTGAGAATGTGAAGGTTCAGTGGTTAGGTCGAGGTGGGATAGGCTTCCCTGAAGAGATGAGTCTTTAGGGAACGCCTAAAGGCAGTCAAGGTGGGAGATAGACGGACAGGTTGGGGTAAAGAGTTCCAGAGGATGGGAGAGACTCTAGAGAAGTCCTGGAGGCGAGTATGGGAGGAGTGGACAAGGGAGCTGGAAAGCAGGAGGTCAATGGATGAGCGGAGGGGACGGTTAGGGTGATACTTTGAGACAAGGTCTGAGATATATTCCGGGGCGGAGTTGTGGATGGCTTTATAGGTGACTGTTAATATTTTGAATTTTATCCTCTGGGCGAGTGGAAGCCAGTGGAGGGATTGGCAGAGGGGGGATGCAGACACTGAGCGGTTGGTAAGGTGAATGAGTCTGGCAGCTGCATTCATGATAGACTGAAGGGGGGATATCCTGTGTAGTGGAAGGCCAATGAGGAGGGAGTTACAATAGTCAAGACGAGAGATAACAAGGGAGTGTATGAGTAGTTTTGCGGTGTCATTGGTGAGGAAGGGGCATATTTTTGAGATGATCCTATGTTCTCAATTATTAGAGACATTATAGACTAAAATTATTTATTCACTACTACACTTGTTGGAGGAGAATCATTGTTGTCACATAATGTATAGTGAGATTGGTAATTAGGACCAAGCGCAACATATTAGCAATATATTTACACGGGATCCTGTGCAGGTCTCGAAACTCCCCAGTGAGGGGTAGGGGCACTGTAAACCTGCCCATACACCTTACGATTATCATATGAAACTTTTCGTCCGATGATCGAACCATCGTACGATTTTCTTACGGCGGCCCCGTCCTGCCCCGATTATCGCAAGCTTCAATCGGCTGTAGTTAAAAATAACACCTGGACGAATTGTGGTAATCGACCTCACGTATTTTCGTTTGCGCATGAGCAGTGTTAATCGTATGAATTTTGACGTAATGAAATGCCACAAACCTGGCGAAAATCGTACGATCGACCAAAGTTTTCTAACCTGCTGGATAATCAAAAGTCAATCAATTGTACAGTATTTGCGGCTGTACACTGCCCATCAACCTTACGAATATCAGACGAAAAGGCGATCGCATACGAAAATCGGCCGATAATCGTAAAGTGTATGGGCACCTTTAAGCTTTCTCACACTGGGTGCCTAAAGGCCTAAGGCTGGCCCCGCATATGCACGCATACACTCTAGGGCCAATATAGACAGGAGCCAATTACCCTACCAGCATGTTTTGGGATATTTTATTTACAAAAAAACCTTGTAAATAAAGCGGATTGCATATGCGCAGAAATGTGCTTTAATAACACCTTTTTTATAGCTGTCTCTACGCGGAATAAAAAAAGGGACAACTGGTGAGGAAAAGGGGACAGTGGAATTTGGTTACAGAGGGACAGTTCCTTTAAATGATGGACATTTGGGAGCTATGCATTTTTATGTTTCGTAAATATGCGGATGTTAGTAAAGAGATGGCTTTGGAGAAAAGAAGGAAGGTCCAAGTAAATGAAGCACTGTGGTCACATGAAGAAATAAAACTGAGTACTTCAAAAGGAATCAGGAAAGTGACCACTTTTTATTAAAGGCAATTAAGTTTAACATGTTTTTATTGGGAGTAGTTCTCTTTTATTTTGGCATCTGTAGCTGAACAATAGGTTGCAGCTAGCTCTGGAGGATCTCTCCACAACCATGAAAGGAGACAAGTCCAGGCAGGCAGAGCTGGGCCAGTTCGTGTGACCAGGGTGCAGCACTCTGCATGTAACTCCTTCACACCCAGGACGGAGCGTCGTTGCAGTCACAATGACTGGAGAGGAATTCAGCATACAGGCTGGCTTTATTACAATAACGTTATGACCTGCCAAGCAAATACCTAGGGCTTATGTTACCTGTGGTTGACTACTAGTTCTTAAGCTTAAAGGGACTCCGTCATGAAACAAAACACCTGCATGATATGGCTGTGATGGCATCAGCTGTTCTCTGACTCATGTACTTCATACCAGTTCTGAGGCAAGCTGACTCTATTCACTGCCCCAAAACAAGTATGGGGCACTTCAAGTGAACACGTGCTTTGACCGATACAAGGAAAAGCAACTGGTTTGCTTTAATGTTCACCCCCCAGCAGCAAATACTGTCCATTCAATCACTCTCCCCCCCTAGCCCCCTCACTCCATTCAGCCTTGGGTACCAGTACGTCCAGGTATGGGGAAGCATAGGATTCTTTCCCCTTAGTGATTGACCATCTGGACAGGGAGAGAGTCTTCATCTCTGTGTAAGCTCCAGCTATTATGACTTGTAGTTTACACAGGCCTTCACTGCTTCACTCCCAGTGGCTGAACAAAGCAGGGGAAAAGTGAGTATGTTCTACTATTTGGGGACTGGGCTGCCAGCACTTCTGCTACAGACTGGGAGAGACTGAGACTTTCAAACTGACAGCTATTCCCAGTATTTTTATGCGCCCATCTTTGAATGGTGCCTATAAATCCACCCGGAAACCCTAGAAAATCCTAGACTTCTTTAATAATAATGTTTTTTTTCTTTGAAAGACCATGCTGCGACATATTTCTCTCCAACTACGGTTTTATGAAGATGAAGTCTATTGCTGGTGTAAATTAATACTATTCATAAGGCTGAAAGAACTATTTCACCATACGGCCTAATTAAAGTTTTAAAAAATAAAAATGTGAAGCTTGTCTGTATAACTGTCTTTCCTGTAGACCACTTCATCTATACTGGGCTGGGTAACACTTTGGAGAACTGAAATACCAGGTGGTATTATACTTTCAGTCCTTCTCCATAACTCTGTTAAAGTGACACTAAACTCAGGAGTTAAATCTTACAAACGTATTCAAGTACCTTAACTATTAACAAAAATGTAGCTTACTTGTGTATCACTCGGCTGTAGATCCTCAAATCATCCCTTCCTTCTGGAGGGTGGCTACTTTTGTTCCCCATGGTCCCTGTGTGTGTTGTAAAGTATGCATCTCTCCAACTCACTCCAGTGATAGACTACAATTTCAATACAAATGGGTAAACTAAATTTGAGATTGTAGTCCATCGTGGGAGCGAGCCTTAATCTCAGATTCACCCGTGAGTTATGTTGTCCTTTTGTGCGAGGCCGGGGTTAGGATGGAGAAATATGACTGGGCTGTAGACAATGATATGTCTCTATGAATATGCTCCAGACACCTCGCCCCTATTTTCTATTTCTCCCATAAAGGAGAGGTTTTAACAGTTTGTCAGGTGCCCTCTTCATTTATGTCACTGCTATAAAAAAAAAACCCTGTGTGGATGGATGAGAGAAGAGAGATTAATGAGAGTACTGGATCAGGAAATCTAAGACTGAGAGGGGGAAAGGAACCAGACTGCTATCCATGCAGTTTCTTAATCAACTGATCATTTATGTTACTGGAGTACATTTCTTCTGAAAAAAGACAGAGGTTTTCTACTCTTAATTAGGTTGCCTGTTAACTTGAACTTGATCATCCCTGGTGGGCTGAGGCTTCTGTAAGATTCTCTAAAACAAGGTATGGCTACAAGTTGGCCCCTATCTGTTAGCTGGTTAACCCCTGCCTATGGTGTTCATCCACGTAATCTGCCCACATTCTGCATATGGTCCTTATATGTCTAAAGCAGACATCTCCAGGCTACTGTTCCTTTGCATTCAGGTACAGTATAAAATGTGTTGGTAAGTCACATTAAACATAAAAACGTAATTCCAAAATCATTTTCGTGAGTTATCACATTAAAACATTTTATTAATATGATAAATAATGGTTCAAAGGGTGGTAGTTGTATAATCCAGAAGGCTAGAGTGAACAGGTAGTGAGAACCTGGAAAATACATCACAGGTAACTGAAGTTTGGCTCCAGAGCTTCTGGGTAGGAATTCCTAACACTGTCATTCCTATCTCAATCTCACCATATGAATGAGATCAAGTTTTCCCCTTGCTCTTTCACTTCCATATTCTTTTTCCAGCATTTCCCTCTCTTCAAGTCTGTTTCTTAGGCTTCTACTATGACCAGCTCCATCAAAACTCTGACCGGTCCCTCCCCATCCTCTCTTGGTACACAACGTTCTCAATCAATAGCTTCTCATTTCTTGTAGACGCCAGTCTTGGAACACACTTAACAAGAGAAGGAAAAGCTCTTATTATCTAAGACTCTCCTCTAAATACCTCCCTTGGTTTCCAAGCTTTGTAAGCTACTCTCCCCCTCCCACCCTGTGAGGATGCACTCCTGTTACAAATAGTCTGGCAAATAAACTAGCTCTACAATAATGGCCGTACGCATTAACTCTTTCTCCTATGTGCTACTAAAATATCTTGCCATGAGGAAACTAACAGGACCTGATATAGTGTTCCCATAACTATCCAGAATAACATGTAGTATACACACATCGAGCTGTGTGATGAAGGGGGAAGTGAATCTGTGTTTCAAGTCACATTTATTGTCACCTTGGAACGTCGTTAATCATTTACTTTCATGTCTTTTATCTTCCTTATGCAAAGTAAGAGTTTTTGTTTGTGTTTGGGCCTTAGCAGTAAATGTGACTCATGCTGGAGGTTGCAGATTTATTACACACTGGCAAAGCATTTGTAAATGCCAGACCAATGTTGAATGATCAGAGCCCTTTAAAGAAATAAAAGGTGGATTTGGCAAAAATATATATTGCACGTTCACTGTTTTGCTCTTGGCAGAAAATAAGCTCAATTCACAAAGCTTTAACATAAAGGCAAGGGTCTTTATTTCAGCCATGTGACTGTAACTTTAAAATCTCATTGGACTCTGTTAAAAATAGATATTTTTTAACAAAATAAGGTCCATCATCATGGTGTGGTAGCTTTGTGAATTAGTGTACAAGGTCATTTAAAGCTCAAGTTCAGGCTTGGAATCAAACTCCTTCCCCTCCCAGTTTGTGCCCATATGCGCCCATAAAATTCAACATAAAATTGTATGTGCACACTTACTTTTTTCCAGATGTCTTTAAACTGGTACAGTGACATCACAGGTACTCTTAATCCTCTTCTTCCTGGGGGCAGATGGTGGTGGTGGGAAGATCCTAACTGCTACAGAGAGACATTCTCAGCAAGATTATCCTGTGAATCCAGGACAGGGGCTGTACCCTTGATGCCCTGGGTTAAATGGAAGTGGGTTGAATGTTGCTGGGCGTAATGCTCAGAAGAATGGCACTGGATCAGTGAGTGAGTGAGTCTGTGGGGGAACAGTGTCAGAGAGTAGCCCCACTGCAAGGGTTAATAAAAGTTCTTAACTGGCCAATTCAATTTTTAATTATTTTCCCAAACTTTTGTTGGGTTCTGTTTATGGAGGTTTTTCTATGTTTTTTTATCTCCATAGGTTGAACTCGATGGACTTCAACCTGACTAACTACGTAAATATGTTCTCTGATTGGATGAGGGATGGATCGTGACGTCACCCACCAACATTCAGTTGAATGCCTTGAATTAATTGCTAAAAATACTAGGCATTCTCTGAATGGCTGCTGTGCCAAGCAAGCGACCCTCTGTGTTTTCAGAGTAGAGGGGAAGCCACTCTGCTTAGCACTATACAGGACCAAGAAGATCGCTACAGTGCTTTACTGGATGCCCGTGGGCCGACTAGGTATATCATATGCATTGGACCAAGCTGGACAAATGTATGTATACATAATATTTTATACCTGCACCTTTAAGGAATAATATTAGTTTTTTTAGTGTTTGGTGGATGGAGGCTTTAGGACAGAACATAACATTTTAAGAGGAACGTGTCATGCCTTTCTCCTTAATTTAATTATGGAGGTATCTGGTAAAATGGTGATTTCAGCATAGGCAGAGTCACTGCATTGAAGCTCAACACACATCATGGTGTGGTAGCTTTGTGAATTAGTGTACAAGGTCATTTAAAGCTCAAGTTCAGGCTTGGAATCAAACTCCTTCCCCTCCCAGTTTGTGCCCATATGCGCCCATAAAATTCACACACTTTTTTTTTGTATGTGCACACTTACTTTTTCCCAGATGTCTTTAAACTGGTACAGTGACATCACAGGTACTCTTAATCCTCTTCTTCCTGGGGGCAGATGGTGGTGGTGGGAAGATCCTAACTGCTACAGAGAGACATTCTCAGCAAGATTATCCTGTGAATCCAGGACAGGGGCTGTACCCTTGATGCCCTGGGTTAAATGGAAGTGGGTTGAATGTTGCTGGGCGTAATGCTCAGAAGAATGGCACTGGATCAGTGAGTGAGTGAGTCTGTGGGGGAACAGTGTCAGAGAGTAGCCCCACTGCAAGGGTTAATAAAAGTTCTTAACTGGCCAATTCAATTTTTAATTATTTTCCCAAACTTTTGTTGGGTTCTGTTTATGGAGGTTTTTCTATGTTTTTTTATCTCCATAGGTTGAACTCGATGGACTTCAACCTGACTAACTACGTAAATATGTTCTCTGATTGGATGAGGGATGGATCGTGACGTCACCCACCAACATTCAGTTGAATGCCTTGAATTAATTGCTAAAAATACTAGGCATTCTCTGAATGGCTGCTGTGCCAAGCAAGCGACCCTCTGTGTTTTCAGAGTAGAGGGGAAGCCACTCTGCTTAGCACTATACAGGACCAAGAAGATCGCTACAGTGCTTTACTGGATGCCCGTGGGCCGACTAGGTATATCATATGCATTGGACCAAGCTGGACAAATGTATGTATACATAATATTTTATACCTGCACCTTTAAGGAATAATATTAGTTTTTTTAGTGTTTGGTGGATGGAGGCTTTAGGACAGAACATAACATTTTAAGAGGAACGTGTCATGCCTTTCTCCTTAATTTAATTATGGAGGTATCTGGTAAAATGGTGATTTCAGCATAGGCAGAGTCACTGCATTGAAGCTCAACACTGCACTTTAAAGTGGCACTAAACTCCGGGGTTAAATCTAAAAAATGCATTCAAGTACCCTAAGAATTAACAAAAGTGTATCTTATTTGTGTAATCACTTAGCTGTAGATCCTCAAATCATCATCAGAATTTGTGCTGACACTAGACATGTGCATTTGGATATCGTACCAACTTGCTGAATCACAAAATTCTGTTGATTCGTCAGTTCATCCGAATCCGAAATAACAAATATTATATGCCCGAATATACGAAAAACTGTATACTTTGTTTTGCATGGGCGTCTTGCTGCATCCAAAATGACGGCGCCCATACATGCATATGTGACGTCACGCGCCCCACCTCCAAGATGGCGGCATGGAACACAAAGCACATGCACAGAATGGCTTTTTTTTTATGTGCGCTTTCGGATTCTGAGATTTGTTGCCACCGCTCTAAGCTCACTCACGTGATAGACTTTAACTTCAATACAAATTAGCTAACTAAATCCGAGATTGTAGTCCATCATGGAAGCGAGTTTGGAGCACTTTACAACACACACGGGGACCATGGGGAACAAAAGTAGCCACCCTCCAGAAGGAAGGACAGTGTCAGCTAGACATGTGCACAGCATAAAAATTTGTTTCAGACGAAACGAATGAAAAGGGAGAATGAATTCAGAGATGATTTGAGGATCTACAGCCGAGTGATACCTCGGCTCACAGACCTGAATAGCATTCGGAAACTCATGAATAGTATTCGGGAGTTTCCGAATGCTATGTAGTATTTCACGGCTGAGAATGTCAAATGAGCGGAGCGAGCCGTGACGTCACGGCTCGCTTCGCCCATCTGTTGACATTCGGGCTGAATGTCATTTTGCGGCAAGTTTTCGTCGGGTTCGGGTGGTCGTCGTGCGGCGGAACTTTTTTTATTTCGGCGGGTCGGCGGGGGTTGTGCATCGTGATTGACGCTGGATTACATCGATGGAGCCATTTTTTTTTACAAAGCATTTTTTTTCTAATGTCACTTTGCTGCTCGAATTAAACGAAATTTCGACCGGACTACCGCTAACGAATTTCGGGAAATCGGGAATTCGGATTCGTTTGCATTCGTTTTAGCTGTAATTCGAAATTCGGATGCATCCGAATCTCCGAATTTCCAAAATGTCGTCTGAATTTGGATTCAGAACTAAACTAATCGCACATGTCTAATGTTGCGACATGTTGGGAATTTATTCTTGTAGCCCTGTAAAAATGTTGATGTTCACTTTAAATTGTTGAAGAAGCATTTGTACATTTTTCAGCAAATCATTATACAGCTGGACAGCAACCTATGCTCCCTTTCTTTTACCATGTCTGCCAGCAGCATTGTCCACATCTCAGATACACAACATTTACAGCAATGAGATGCCCTCTCTAGACTGAACATTGCCCAGTATAACATTAACATTTTTCAGCAGACTCATATGACATTTATTGTTGCTTCCTAGCAGCCCTGATAATAAATCTTCCTCTGGAAGGCATAAAAAACAATCGAGTTAGCAGTTTGGACGTGACAGTAAGCAGTGATTCTGGAATACGGCTTTTCTGTAATTCTTCTTTTCACTTAAAACATTACTAAAAACACAAAGCACGCCACTGCACTTGTTGGCTGATGAAATTGTGGGTCCTGATGCAAATGAACTGTAGTTAGTTTTGTGTTTTCTTATTTGAATGCTAGAAGATGTATGTGAATCTATTTGCATACTAAATTTATTTGAACTCATTGGTCAGAATTTTGGAATGCTTTTAACTAGGGATGCACAGATACTTTTTGAGTACTGGTGCAGATACTTGGCATTTTCATGAGAACTACCAGGATTGCAGAGGTTGCAGCTGGGACTTAGCTCTGGCACTCCACCACCACTGTCCTGAAATAATTAGTCTGTATTGTTTTAGAAAAACTGTCACATGACAATAAACAAAAATGTATCAGTACTCGCACTTATAAGTACTCGGCAAGTACCATTACTCGTACTGGCAAAACTGGTATCTGTGCATCCCTTTATTTATATTTATAAAAACTAAATCATACATTAAAACAGAGATGTACAAATCTCAGGAGCCCCGTGTGCTCCTTACAAATGACAGCTGCCTCCTAACTTTTGAATTTTTCTCTAGTCTAGTCTTGGAGCTCAAAAGTATCAGTACATGTACTCGTACTTGTACCGAGTACTGTACTTGGTATCTGTGCAACGCTACTTTTAACATTATTATATTTCATTTGCAGTTTAGTAATAACATGCAATATTTGTCCATTGTAGCATTATAGAACATGTATTCCAGAATCCTGCTGCACTCCTTACAGGGTATCCCTGTCAGTGTGGGTGCTCGAAGTGACCGCGGATGGCGCCCCCAATACTGAAACTTATTAAAGATGTAACCAGCACACCATATTGAAGTGAAGAACACGTCTGTTTATTGACGCTTCATGTCAAAATAAATAACAACGCTTCGGGCCACACAGGGTCCCCTTCATCAGGCCTGAAATGACAATTTCCTTTCAGGTTGCTAAGAGCCAGACAGGGAGATGTGTAGCAACCGCGGATGCTCTTGTCCGTGTCCTGCCAAGATCCTTACATCACTTGGTTCCAGGAGCTCGGAGAGATGCTAATCCAACCTCCACCCCCTCCCCCCTGCAACCACAGTGAAAAGGCTAGGACACCCCTGAGTCCATTTGTATATGATTTTGATAGCATCTTACCATATTTTGCTATTTAATGTAATGACTGAAGAGACAAATATTTCAAGCCATACACAGGTCAGATTCAGTCCAAGCTCCTCCCCACCAGCTGTCGTATTAAATGTACTATGTGGTTTGTGGCAGTGGACCTGGAGTCCGCATCTTATTTCTTACTCACCTACCCCCTCTCATCTGTGAGCCTTGACATGCAGTTGTAAGTGTAGTGAGCTCCCTCACCTTATCTTCGCTCCCTGACATATAAACTAGCAGTGAGGAAAGAAAACTTTAGCGCAAAGGATCAGTGGCAGTAATCCCACCAATTTTTGGTGGTCAGTGACTCCCCCGATCACTAGTGGTCAGTGGCAGGAAAACACCCCCCTCCTTTCTCAAATCATTGAAGGTCAGTGGCAGGAAAACATGTCCCCTAATCATTGGTGGTCAGTGGCAGAAAAACATGTCCCCCGATCATTGGTGGTCATTGGCAAGAAAACATGAGCCCCCCAATCATTGGTGGTCAGTGGCAGGAAAACATGTCCCCCAATCATTGGTGGTCAGTGGCAGGAAAACTTCCCCTGGGCATCATTCATCTCGGAACTGGGGTGGCGATTACTGCCATAGAAGGAAGCCTAGAGCAGTGCTAGAGTGTGCACATTCAGTAACACATTTACATTTTTTTGCAAACAAGAAGACAAAAATATTGTATTTAATCAGATTTAATTAGAGTATTTATAATACTCTAATAGTCAGCAGAATAAAGCAAGTAACTGATGCCTATCATCTTATATTAAAAGCAGCCTCAGAAAATAGTTATCCCCTTCTATTACCCAATGGTTTCTGAGAATGTTGAAGTCTATACATTTTATCCATGGTGAATAATTTTTTTAACTTGGAAACATAATACATTACTTTAGTCAGGGTACCTGAAAAGTCCATGCTCTTGGTCTAAAATAAATATACTGGGATGTGGTATCCATTGGCCCAACTAAATGCTATAATATACCTAATAATATCATCTAATACAGAGGTGGGCAACTCCGGCCCTCTAGCTGTTGTGGAACTACAAGTCCCATGTGGCATTGCAAGACCGACAGTTACAGTCATGACTCGCAGAGGCAAAGATATGTTGGGATTTATAGTTAAAGCACAGGGCCAGAGTTGCACACCCCTGGTCTAATTCATTGGACTTTCTAGCTACTTTTCATTATAGGTAAGAGAGCTTACACATAGCCCTGGGATTGCAGAAGGTGCTCAATATAAATAATGTTGTAATTTCGATGAGCGGTCCATTGTGATATTGGAATATTACATACAAATAAACTATGGTGTTCTTCTGGGTTTATAGTTTTTAGTTGAATTGTCTGATCACTTTCCTGGACCTGACTCCAGTGACTTCATTGTGCATTTCCAATGAAACTTTGCCATTCTTTTGGTAATGCACTGTGCAGCTAATGTGTTTTTAGTAATAAGATCTGCAGATCTTATATCCACCCCCTACAGATTCACTTTGTGTGGATTTGGCAATAAATATCATAACGCTTCCACTGTGAAAATTTGAAAGAATGCCCTATGCACCACTCACATTTAATTAAGCCTAAACTTATACTTATTTAATATACAATGCATGAAGGCATAGCTTATAGATTTCTATTCTGGGATCTGATCGTTTTATCTTTTTTTTTATTGTTTTATGTCATATACTGTATAATCTTTTAGTGTTCTTATGACCTTTTGTATGTGGGCATCAAAGTCAGTTATGGCTTCTTTTACCTCGCTGACCTCCGGCCCCCGTCTCCTCTGAGGTCACACAGACTACGATTCTTAGTCCCTTTCCTCTGTGGTGGGATTTAAATCCCACTTCTAAACTGATTTCCCACATTTCTTTGGCAACCGTCTGTGTGAACTTACTCTTTGCCCCCATTTAACACCACCGCATTTAACCCTGCAATCTGTTACGAGCCAGTGAGCTCAGAGCAGCAAATAGAACATGCTCTAGAAGAAACGTATTGAGGCCACAGAAATTTAAGACTAAAGGTATTTTTAAGTGAAAAAAAAAAACTACTCCAGCAAAGAAACCATTACCGTGGTACATTTCTAAGCATCCTACATGGTTTCTTAAGCCAAATATGTATCGATCATATTTAATCCTTATCAAAAACTCATATTAAATTATATCTTTGGTCAGAAACTAAAAATAAATATGTATTGCTGATTGGATTTCTGTAAGTTCTATCCAACTCCTAATAGCTAATAGAAGTCTGTAAACTTACTTATTATAGGTACCCATACGCCCCTTGTGTCAAGATTCACAGAGCCTGCCTTCTGAACTACAACTCAACATCTGAACAATGTCACACTGTCAGTGCTTGCTGGAAGCAGTGCATGATGGGATATGCAGACATGAGAAATTGAGATTGCATCACATCAAGCAGCAAAGAAAGAGACGCATAGCACTCTGGGAATCCAGGAAGTTGTTGAACGTGATGGGCAGACAGAAGGCAGCACTCACTACATAAAAAAATTTTTTTCCAGTAAGCTTTGATCATGTTGTCAACAACTATAATATGTATTCCTACTACAATGCTGATGTTATAACCAGATACTATATGCTGGGACTTTACAACTCCTTTAAAAAGTAATATTTCGCATGGGACTTTTTAGGGGCCAACTTAACATCAGTCTGGTTTGGTTACATTTCTCACAATAATTTATTATGTTTAATGCAAAACAAACCAAACAGATTAAAATGTTTCAAGATGAAAACCTTATTATCTCCTGCAGTCATTGTATCCTGCTAGGTAACAACTCTTCTGCTCGCCACTAATCATATACAATCATACACAGTCCGTATGTAAGGATAGCCATTTCATTGTCCATTCTGTATTCATTGATTTTATCAAGAGAAATTAAAGTGGCAAAAATTCCACACGTTTCGCACTTGGCTTCATCAGGAACAGAGGTAGTCTGTTAAATAAACTATCATAATTATATTACACAAATACTTCAGTATAGAACTGTTTCAGAACATAGTTTTTACTTACAGAATACAATTCAGCTTACTTTGAAATCCAAATGTGCATGTACAGTGATTGCCGCCAATCCAGAAGGGAGACCACCCTGGTAGTGGGGGGTGCCATAAAAGGAAACGTACAAAAGGCCCGGCCAATTTCAGTCTGTCTAGAGTATATCATAATATATTACCCAAAGATTAACGGAAAATACAAGAAGATTGCATTTTAGTTTTAGTTTATTCAAAAACTATTATAAAGGTACCAATGGTTAAATACAGTTGCTCTGTGGCAGCATTCTGATTATAACTTTTATGACTTTTTTATTCATCCAAAGAAGCATCTGAAGAAATTATGGTTGCATCTCAAAGTAAAAATTCCTCATTCACACAGGCCAGCAGCGGATTCTAAGATACAGGGGATAGATACGGCCACTCAGCCGGTACACAGCAATGACAGGCTTACAGAAGCTGCAGTTGTCTGGCGCTATTCTCATGTATCCGTACATCCAGCGGTTACCTGCAGCTAGGGACAGATAACCGGCCCTGGACAGATTTAGGGAAATTTATCAGAACTGGAGCAGACAGAATCTGGAGCAGCTGTGCATGCATCAGCTTCTCCCTTTCACTTTCAAATCTCAACTGAACAAAGTGAAGAGAGAAGCTGATTGGTTATGATGGGCAACTGAGGTTTAATGTTGATAAATGTAAAGTAATGCACTTCGAGGTTAAAAATAGGCAAGTGGGCTACACAATTATGGGAATACCTCTTGGGAAGTCGGAAAGGGAAAAAGATTTGGGTGTCATTGTAGACCAGTGCTCCCCAACTTTTTTATCGCAGCGGACCGGTCAACGTTGAATAATTTTACCGCGGCCTGCTGAGGGGGGGACGTTGATTGTTTATATTTTAGATTGTTTTGATTTAATAATTTTAATTTAATTGTATTTAAACATGCCTTCAAAATAAAATACAGTTACACCAAAAAATGAATATAAAGTGATTTAACATTTTAACTCACTAGAACGTGGGCTAATTTGTGGGTTAAATTTGAGCAAACACAATATACACGTACACCAAGCACTGTTAAACATGAGAAAGTACCGGTAAAATATAAAATATCGGGTCACGTCGGGTAAATAGACACCAAACATGTCAAGCTTTAAAATTGCGCGCACCCGCGAAATCGCAGAAAACTACCATACCCAAAATTGGCCATAGGCGACACTTTAAAAGCTTTTACCGCTCATCAGTTTAGTGTTATCAGTGATTGATGGCCCTAGACTTATTGCTCGGCGTAATGTGCGGCGTAATGGGCGCAATCGTCTTTTTTGCACGTATGCGCCCCCGACGCATGTTTGCATGCGTGTATGTATGGGGACTTTAAAAAATGTTTTATTTTTTTATTCTTTTTTATGTGTAACTGTAAAATTTTTGGGGGGGAACTTAATTTTTTTTCCTTTTTTTTTTCCTTTTTTTCCCCACTAAACTTTATTGCTATCACATACGGGGGCTAATAAAACACGATCGGTACCCCATACACGCGATCCGCCGGCCCTAAAGCCGGCGGATCGCTTGTATGGTAACAGGCATCGCTGCCTGTTTTTAAAAAACGGCAATTTTCCCGCTCGTGCGCGCGAGGGGGCGTGTCTGAGCGGACGTTTAAAGACACCCCCTCAGATCTAGGAACTCCGGGCCGGCCGTTTTTCTACTACGGCCGGCCAGGAGGCAGTTAATGTTCCTTGGGCGGCCCGGTACCATTTGATCCACGGACCGGTACCAGGGTTGGGGACCACTGTTGTAGACCACAGACTGAATAATAGCTTGCAGTGCCAGGCTGCTGTAAACAAAGCAAGTAGAGTCCTGGCTTGTATTAAGAAGGGCATGTACTGCAGAGACAAGTCTATAATTTTGCCACTTTACACATCTCTAGTTCAGCCTCACCTGGAGTATGTGGTCTAGTTTTAGTCACCGGTCCACAGAAAGGATGTCCTTGAGTTGGAAAGAGTCCAGAGAAGGGCAACAAAACTAATTAAGGGGATGGAGGACCAAAGCTATGAGACAAGGCTACTAAATTTAAATATGTTCACGCTGGAAGCAAGGAGATTAGGGGGGGACATGATTTTCATGTACAAGATGTTCTATGGTGATAGCAACATCAGCAACAAACTATTTACGGTTAACTCCATAACAAAAACTAGAGGTCACCACCTAAAATTGGTGGAGAAAAAATTTCAGCTCAAGGGGCGAAGGGGGTTCTTCTCCGTTAGAGTGGTTAGGGTCTGGAACTCACTGCCACAAGAAGTGATTTCAGCTAAGTGTGTTGAATCGTTCAAAAAGCTACTAGACAATTTCATTAGAGAACAGAACATACAGGGGTACAGGTACACTTAAGAACAAGATCACACATGTACTCAAACACCTGCAGAACCAAACACATAAACGCAATAGGTTGGACTGGATGGACATGTGTCTTTATTCAACCTCAAATACTATGTAACTGCTCCAGATTTTGCAGTTTTGATAAATTCCCCTCAATGTGCCTGCGTCCAGGACGGGTCATCTGTCCCTAGCTGCAGGTGACCACTAGATTTGCTAAACAGTGCTATACTAAGTTCCCACTAAGAAGTGCTATACAATAGTCCTGCTTATTTTTCTAAATGTATGAGTTAGCGAACTGATTAAAAACAATTCACTCCTTGTGCAGCTGATACTTTATCTGAACAGCTGTTAGGAAGAAAGGCGGGTTTAAAGAGACTCTTGCCTGACCATCCATTTCAACAACAATCTTCCTATAAAATGGCACGTGAATGTAACATATTTAATTCAGGTTATTTACCAGTAAAGGCTTCCCTTGTGTAGACATCAAAAAAATTGTACTGACATCTTTAGGATTTTCAAATTTCTTTACTTTTGGTATAAAGCTGCACACTTTGCTATGTCCACATCCTAAAGATCCATTTGGTCCTTTTGCTGGCCAGGATGTCAATGTAAAATGGCTGTGAACCAAAAAAAAATCACTAATGTTTTTGCTCTCCAGTAGGTGATGCTCGGATTCCTTTGAAGCACAGTTTTTAAATCTTTATCTTCCAAGAGCATAGACTAATACTTTTGAAATACTGTTATTTTGCTCTCTTCAGATGGTCTTAACCTACTGATGCTCTCCATTTCACCTTTTTATAAGCTGTTTCTATATGACTCTTAGGATATCCTCTATCTGAGAATCTGGCTTTCAGGTCAACACTTTATTCTTCAAAATCCTCCTTTAATGAACAGTTTGTCGTTGCTCCCATAGGAATTCCTTTTTTACAGCTTCTAGGAGATGACTTTTCCAATGGAGCAAGCTATTTGTCGATGGTTGGTTTCCTAAATATTGTGGTATGAATTTTGCCTCCTTTGTCTTTTTTAATTGTCAAATCCCCAAAAAATTTCATTTCAATCACATTGTGATTTATTTGTACAAAGGCCCTACAATTCTCTACACCGGTGTCCCACAAAATAAAGATATCGGCAATAAATCTCACCCATAATAATATATGTAGGATGTATATCTTGTTTTTCTGTGAAAACTATTGTATCCTCCCACCAGCCCAAGAAAAAAATTGCATATATGGGTGCACACACAGTTTCTATCTCTTTCTAATTTCTTAGTCTATATATAGTCTCATTGAACAGAAAATAATTGTATATTATACTATAATAAATAATATAAATAATAATAAATAATATAATAAACTTAAACCTACATGGCAGCATACGATGGGCTATAGCGAGCACACAACCAGGGAGGGTAATTCTGAGATATTTATTTTATTTGGACTTGAACAGTGAGTACAGAAAAAAGAATGGTGACCTTGGGAGGCGGGCTTTAATTTATAGTATAACTGGTCCTGTGATCGGGCTGGGGGCGGAGCCATACCCATCGTATGCTGCCATGTAGGTGTCAGGAAATAACATTTCCAAAACAAAAGCCTGAATGTTTTCCAAAATGTATTCCTCTTCATTTCAAAAAGCATTCACAAGCCTTTACTACCAAAGTATATTTGATGTTACATGGAGACTTGCTAATTATGTTACCAGATCTTGTAATTTGTTCACAAAATCCCTTGTATCAGCACTATAGGTAATAAGTATATAAAAAGGCGTGAGATCTTATCTACATATTCGCTCAAACTTTCCATTAGATTCTAAATTCCAAAAATGATTAGATGTCCCAGAAGGTCACTTTAATGTTAATGAATCTTCCGCACGTTTTAAAAGGTTGCTACTGTTGGATTCTTTCTTAATAAAATGTATATTCATCTTTAGAAATCAAACCAGTCTCAAGAGCTTTTTCCAAAATTTTCAGCAATTTTTCTAAATAGACCTGAGTAAGATCTTTTGATAATATTTAATCGTTGTTCATATCACCTAAGACCTTAAGACATATTTTTAGATATTGCTCTTTATTCTCCAATACTATATGTCCACCCTTTTTTCCCCCTTTGATTATTAATTCATCATTGTTTTATCAATCTTTCAATGCCTTCTGCTCTCTACAAGATAGATCAGATTTACATTTCCTATTTTTCTTCTTCCCCATGAAGGTTATTTACAAGTGCAAATCTTAGTATCTCAACTATGCCTCTGCTGGACTATTGGTCTTCTTTGGGTGATGTCTCATTTGTGACAAGCACCAAGGGGCAGAACATGTGCTGCTTCCTATTGTAGCTAAAACTTTCAAAATGTTAGAAAGCATGTTAAAAGACACGTTCAAGAATATATATAAAACCCCATAAGCCAACTATTTCTCCCTAGTCCCTTCAATATGCTCAGTTGTGCTACCCCTGCAGGTCCTTAGTTACCTCTTCCAGTGGCTGTGTTCTCCCGTGTTGTCTATGACTCGGCCACTAAAAATCTAGTGCTGGGCTGCTTGCGTCTGTATGCTAATACCCTATAGGCTTTTATGAGATATTGCTCTTGCAGTATGGATAAACTACATCCATGTTCTATATACTCTTGAATGTGTCCCCTAAATTACCCCTACCTGCCAATGTTTCTATGTCAGCTGCTACTTCGGGCTAAAAAAGGTTTAAAATTGAAATTGTAGAAATTTTAAAAGTGCCAGTGTTTTCTATGGGTTTTCTGTACAAGAAGCCTGTTGTGTGTTGGAAATATCCCTCCCCTTCATACCACTTGCATTTAAAATATACTGTATAGTCATTGGTTAAAAACCTTTAGGTATGTATTCATAAGTTGTAGATGATTTCATATCAGTATGCAGAGCTGCATGCTGATGTGGATTTTAGTGATGGGGGTAAAGGTCCACTTTACGTACATCATTACCACCAACTGTACAAAATTGTTATCTGTGAATTAAAGTTTTGTTGGTGAAAACTGACACCCAGTACTAAAAATGTGCTTGCTGTCCTTTTTGTCCCTCTTTCTTCTGTGGCTGTTAAATGGGCCACCCAAATCCAATATTTCAGTTTTTGGTAGATGTTGGAGAGTTAATCCAACTATTAATTCCTTCTAAAGGTTTGTCTTTGAATTCCTGGGTCTGCAGACCTGTAACAGTATTATGCGGGGTTTCTATTTTCTCATTTGAAATTTGTTGTTTATATTACATTTTGGACAATAATGGAGGATGCAAAAACAGGTACTGGAACATACAAAGGGGGGTGGGGACACAGCATTTTCTGAGGTGGACAGGAATAGAGCTGGAAATTGTGCCAGGGAGATCTTGGTGTTGTATCAAAGTCATATAAAAAAACAGGAGCTGACTTAGCTCTCCACTCCGCACAAATAACTCAAAGCGGAACTCTAAACGCTTATAACGAATGCAGCCACCACATCTACAGACTGCTAAGCTGCAATATATGTTAACTTTGTTCATAGGTTTAGGTCACGTTTGTGACCCCTGTTATTCTTCTGTGATCTAAATAATAATGTTTATTGAGCGACGGGCCGGAATGGAGTTTTTTGGTTTTCTTTACTTGACCAAAGCAGATGTAGCTGTGTAGGATAGTTGGCTTTACCTCGTACAGATAAAGTTTAGCCAATATTTGTTCTAAAGCTGCCTAATCTGAAAAGTGTTGGCATTATGTATAGTACCCTATATTAGTACAGTTGGAATTATTTTGTGACAGGCTTTAATTTAATTAACTATTCGTTGATAGGCCCAGCCTATTACTTTTTTACTATAAATGTGTATAACCCCAACATTTTCAGTTGCTTTGATCTCAAAATTCTGGGTCCTTAACATGGATATGCAGGCCTTTAATTCTCTCACATCTATATGACACTCAAGATAAATATGTGGCCCTATGCAGCCCCTGGGACCTTTACATGGATACACAGGCCTTTTATTCTCTCACATCTATATGACACTCAAGATAAATATGTGGCCCTATGCAGCCCCTGGGTCCTTTACATGGATACACAGGCCTTTTATTCTCTCACATCTATATGACACTCAAGATATGTATGTGGCCCTATGGAGCCCCTGGTTCTGTGCAGTGATACGCAGGCCTTTCATTCTCTCACATCTATATGACACTCAAGATAAATATGTGGCCCTATGCAGCCCCTGGGTCCTTTACATGGATACACAGGCCTTTTATTCTCTCACATCTATATGACACTCAAGATAAATGTGGCCCTATGCAGCCCCTGGGTCCTTTACATGGATACACAGGCCTTTTATTCTCTCACATCTATATGACACTCAAGATAAATGTGGCCCTATGCAGCCCCTGGGTCCTTTACATGGATGCACAGGCCTTTCATTCTCTCACATCTATAGGACACTCAAGATATACACTGAATGGCCAGATTATTATGACCACCTGACGTTTGTAGGCAAATTAGCTATAATTTCGCGCTGAAGTTGCTAGAGGGCCAGACCATTATAAAACCTATGGAGCCACTGGTTCTTTACAGGGATAAGCAGACCTTTTGTTCTTTCATAGCTATATGACACTCAAGATAAATATGTGGCCCTATGGAGCCCCTGGGTTTTTTACACGGATACACAGGTCTTTTATTCTCTCACATCTTAGTAGGGCCTGGATGTCTTGGCCACAAATGTGGAGTATGGTTCTACATTTTTATGGACATGTATTGCGACAACCTACCTAGAGTACTCCAATTGTATTTTACTCTTTTTTACAGAAATATTGTTTATTGAGTTTTTCACAGACAGAAAATGAAAACAACATACAAAGGCAGCGTCAGGTGAGCATCCCTGAGAATAATGGTATAGCTGTATGTAACAACAACCGTATCAGCAGTGTAGATGACATTGCGCCCAGATTCGGGTAGTGCCTCCGCCCAAAGACTTGTCCCTGCCCGAGGGGGGTCAACGCTATTGAGTCGGACGAGGACCTGGGTCTTCAGCATCAGGTTAGAAACAAAAAATCCTGTGAAAGCCCTGATTCCCTAACCATCAGGTATTTTGCCCTCAATTGTATTTTACTCTTAACCGTTATTCTGAAAAACAAAAAAAATATTTTTGCTAGCATATGGTTAGTTGATTCAAAGTGAACACATCTTCAACCTTTAATAAAAATAAAAACCTAGGTTAACCTAGTTTGAAAAGCGAACATTTACTTAACTAAGTGAACAGCAACCCCATTATGGTACTGGAGTATAAATGGAGAGACTGCCTAGAGAAACTGACCAGGATGTATCTTTCAAATGTAGCAAGACATACAGGGTTATTCACAAAAGGGTGAAGAGTTTGGAGATGGCAGGAGAAGTGAACAATCTAGGACAACATAGCCGATTTGGTCAAAATTCTCCAATTCAGCTCACATTCCAGTTCAGCTATGTTGTCCTCGACTGTTCACTTCTCCTGCCTTCTCCACACTCTTCATCCTTCTGTGAATAACCCTGATTGTTTTTATGAGAAACCGCTTCACACTTCATCCAGGTTTTGTAAATCATCCCCCATGTGTGGTCATGTTTAAGTTCTCCATGTTCCCATTTTATCATCCCATGTGTACCTTATGCCATAATAGAAAGAAATAGAAAACTGAAAACGTTTCCCATGGGGACCAATCAGGTTCTTCATCTTATTTTCCAGAGAATAAAAAGGTACAATCTTATTTTAGCTCGCATTTTCTTTTCTGAAATCTTTATGAATATTCCAAAATCTTAACTCTCTGCAACAACATTTTAATTAAAGCCTGTCTAATTCCCCCCAAAATATAACAGTTTGCAGCATAGCAGTTTTCAGATGAATTGGCTGCATAAAGGGCTTTTTTCCCTTTTTTTTCACCTGATAAACTTGCCAAGGACACACTTCCTGTCCTAGGGTGACATTACGGATTCCGGCAGCAAAGGCTTTTGTACTGTATGTAAGGAGAAGAGGTTGTTACCCTGGGCATTGCTTTGTAGTTCACAGAAGATAGCAGAGAAAGCATAACATTTGGGAGCTCCCCTCAGAAAGTCAGAAAGGGAAACCGATTTGGGGGTCATTGTAGACCACGGGCTGAATAATAGCTCGCAGTGTCAGGCTGCGGTAAACAAAGCAGGTAGGTTGGACTTGATGGACATATGTCTTTATTCAACCTCAAATACTATGTAACTATGTAATTTTTGAGTTATCAGTTCAGTACACAGGAAGTTACATTTCTGGCAAGGTAAACAGGTATTTTCCAGTACTTGCATAACATGTACTGAGCCAGGAAAAAGGAAAAACTGATGTAACCACCATATTAAAGGACTGGTAAACTGCAAAATATTTAATATTTATTCTTAGGTTTAGATATTTCTTAAGTTTTGAAATGAGAAGCGGATATCTTAGGTATGTTGTGTGTTTTTGTTTTGCTGAGTTTATTACCATTTTATTGTGTTACTAAGACTCTAGAGTTCCTTATTGTAATCCAGCATTTGACTGAAACTGCTCAGATCATAGGAGACTAGACACTTAAGTTCAGAATCGGTAATAAACTCTCAGACCACCCAATTAAAAAAAAGAAAACACAAGCAAAGCATTTATTTCTTTCTGAGATTTATTTATTTCTACAGAACAGTAGAAATTGAAACTGCAAAGAAACTCAATGCACCTTCAAAGCCCATACAAGTGTGCTGTTGTTTCATCTGTATTCACGTCTTCCCAGCATTCAGCCCTAATTTCCACCCCAGTTGAAATTGCATAACAATGTTTAAGGCATTCAAACAGGCGTTGAAGAGTCATAAACTCCTTATTGTTCACTGATGCCAATTCTGTTCACAGACGCTCACATACAGCACACAAACCTATTTGTTCCTCTTCCACGTATTGGAATTCAAGCAAGGTCACCTACTTAACTCTTAACACCAGAAGAGCCAGAAAAACATTATGGACTCCGGCAGCAAAGGCTTTATATGTATGTATATATCAAACGGATTCCAAAGAATTCTTATGTTTTTAATGATTCTTTTAAATTGCTAGCAGCACCCGTTCATATGACATCCCACCCAATAACATCCTTGAATTCTGCCACCAAATCAAAATTCTCATAGGTCAAAAAAAATAATATATGGCAATGTGCCATGAAGAAGTATTACATGTAAAAAAAAGTGTTTTGATTTTTTTTTTCAAACAAACTGAATCTAACATAAAAAAAATATATTAAAAAGGCAAAAACAAGGTAAAAAATATACATCTATATTGAAGCCAATAATAGCCCTTTATTTTGCTATGGACACACAATGCCCATAGTGCCCAAGGTCGGCAATATACTGGAAGTCAGTACAAACCAGTGAGACTGCTGAGTTCAAAAAAACTGAAGCGGGAAAAATAGGACTACTGCCTCTATCAACCAATCGTGTATCAGCTCTCACATTCTAACCTGTAGTGTGGAAACTGTATTTGAAAGAGGATTTGTTCCATTAGGACACATCTCCTCATTTATTGCTTCGGTTTTTTTAGATAAATCAGACCAATTGTTTTTTACGGTTGTTCACGCGTCTTTTCTATATCACATATCATACTTGGGCTCACCATAAAAGACTATGAATTTAGAAAAAAAATAAGCAAACCTTTTTTTGCTTTAGTATGTAGAAAAATAAGTACAAAAGTGTCTTTTTTTTTTACCAAGCACTGCTCTTGCATTAAGGACAAGAGGAAACATATGTGGCATTTTGATGATCAGGGTTAACGTTTTTGAACAATTTCTGTCTGGCAGAATATTGTATAGCAAGTGCTGGGTTTTCCTTTTACCAGCCGTGTAAACTTTGAATTAAACTTCTGCTCCATAAATGAGTTAAAGTTTTTTTCTTTAACAGATTCTTTTTAAGATAAACTTTTTT
>NW_017306458.1:133822-168689 GCF_000935625.1 Nanorana parkeri
TATATTTATATATGAACTATAATACAAATGTCTATGTGTCTCTAAGAGTTCTAGATGGCACCGTTGTTATAAATAGGAGCCCATGGAGGCCCAGTCGTTGAGTCCTGGAGGAAATTCCTCGTTGAGGTCAAAGAGTTGATCTAGGTTGGCAGAATTAGATAGGAAATCATTTCGACTTTCATCCCAAGGATGCTGGAGGAATGAAGTGGCCAAGAATGTCTCATCGAAATCCAAACTGTTTTGCACTACTGCTTGCTCTTGCCTCATGGGGTACCACTGTTGAGGACAATCAATGTGCTTCCCGTGAACTGTGAGGTCAACAGACTTGGTGACTGGACTCAATGGAGGTGTTCCTTCTAGATCCTCAAAGGATGCAAAGTTGGCTTCGCTAATGGTGGAATCAAAGATGACTTCCCAGTCAAAATCACCTTTAAGGGATCCCAGCTCGGCCTGTTCATCCTGTGATAACAATGGGGAACTGGACAGACGGGGTGTCTTGTACATCCTTTTTGGTATTGACTGTTTGCGCTTGTGACCTTTGCCATCTGTCACATTCCAGATGTGTTCCCCAGTAGAACTCCAGCTTTGTTCACTTGTGGCCTCCTCAAACTCCTTTAGTAGTTGATGAGACTCTGAGTTTATACTCAATGGCCAAAAGGGGCTCATACTACTATCTGAGCAAGGAGTAGACTGTGCACCAGCAAAAGCTGGGTGGATCTGGACAGGTGGTAGCCGTCGCTTCTTAATGGCACCATTCATCAGACGGTCAGCATACTGGGGATCAATCTTCCAGAATCCACCTTTTCCTGGCTCATCTTTCTCTCGAGGAACTTTAATGAAGCACTTATTTAGAGAAAGGTTGTGCCTTATGGAATTCTGGAACAAGTAAAATTGATGAAGGTTAGCACAATTTAGCAGACATGTGTATATAGTTAATGCAAATCATATGTAGAAAACTCATTTTTAGACATGAATTAATCATAACGTCATTTTCCAAAGTAAATATTGAGAGTTCCACAATCTAAATGTTATATAGGGGTTTACTTGTAGAAACTAGTGCAAGGAGGCGGTTACCTTGGCAGCCAATCAAGTATACATTTTTATGTTTCTTACAAGAAGAATCTCACCATTGCCTTAGCAAGACCAGTAAATAAGCTGCAACCTTTTTTTTTATACCTATATATATTTTGTAGTAATATAGTTAGTATAGCAACTTTTTAGGGCATGGTGTTTGTGTAGCCCAATAAAAATGCAAAGCAGCGTCCCATAATTCTGTGTGGAACAGAAGAGGCCACTAACCCTTTTCAAAGTCTACCTTACAGGAGCAAGATAAAAAGAGAGTATAAATAATAGGCTGATGTGTGTAGGAGTCTTGGAGAGGGCCCAACAACATTTTGACTGGCACAGTCTTAGTTCACCCCTTTCCTTCTTAAGAGAAGGGCAAGAAGTAAGTTCTGAAATACTTTACAAGTCAGATAGGAATAGTCCTGCAACGCCCCCTCCTCTTTTTCCCCAAGCCACAGGATTCCCGGATCTTACTGATCCGCTATTTACTGTTTAATGAAATTTAACAAGGGGGAGAGCAAACTACGCAGCCCCCACCTCTCTTTTCTATTCATTGCTTTCCCTGCTTGTACTCGGGATGCTTATTGCTTGGCCAGTTAAACATATTTATCATTCTTGCCTCAGCAGTCTCCATCCATGCCACCTGTGTCTTTCTGGGATTCCCCCCCACTATCAATGTTTAATTAAACCAGTAAAGTCCAAGTCTAGTAGGGGGAGTATTTTTCATTTTCTACCATTAGAAAAGTGTTTATTGTGTGGGTAAAACCTCCTCCATGCGCATGCACATGGGTTACGATACACAGATAGACACATACATAGATAAACTGACAGATAGATAGATGATACCTTCAATAAATGTATTAAAGCAAAGTCATTACCATTACTATTAGACAATGGTGTGTCAGGGCCACACAGAGTCTACAGAACAGGGGGCGGGAAGGGGCCTGACATTCACAGCCTAATAGTACACTGATATATGGCAGTGTAGTTACTGACCCTGTATAAGAACCTGCAGTGACCTACCATTGTTATGCATGCATTAACCCTTGTGCTGCAATTTGTTTCTGAATAGTTACACAAATACATGCTTGAAGGATTTGAGGGTTAATGTAACAATAGTGATGCTCTGGGATGCAGGATGTACAAAATAGTAACCCAGGAGTCACGGAACCTGAGAGTAATTATACACAGGGGACAAATGGAAGAAGCAAAGAGATGCCGGCTGCATGCCTTGTTGCTTTAGAACTGCAAGCGCAGAATCAGTGACAGTTTTGAAGATGCAATATAGTAATTCAGGAGTGAATGTATGGAGGGGTCACCTTATTATAACTGCATGTTCAAATTGTTCAAATACATGGCAGCTATATATATATATATAATATTTTTGATAATATGACTAGGATGATTGCCTTACCTGCCAGGTAGGATCGGCATGCCTGAAGTAGCAAAAATGATCTGTGATCCACTTGTAGATTGCGGAGAGTGTGATCTTGGTCTTCTTGCTTGCTTGCATTGCCATGCATATGAGGGTGGCATAGGAGTAAGGGGGCTTCACATGCGGGTTGGTCTTATAGTCAATCTCCTCCATGGGCTGAAATCCCTGGAGAGCCGCCCTCGAAGTAGATGAAGACGTGGGTTTGCTTGGGGTGTGCGGCATTCCCAAGCAGGCTGGATCCGCAGCTAAAGGGGAGCAGGGAGCAGCTGAGCCAGGCAACTGACGATACCCATGGGGGTCTCCAGATGATGAAGGGGTCTTCCCCACATTCGCATTGATGATAGAGAATTCTTGCAGCCACTGAAGACTGGTCAGACTGTCATCTAAGTTGACTGAGCCAGAAATGTTCTCGTGACCTACTTCTCCCTCTGTCTGGTAGGTCAGCCAGTTTTCTGCCATGTCTGTGGGAGCTGCAGTTGGCAGATCAAACATTCAAAGAGCCCCAGGGGTCAAAAGACTTTTCCTAAAACACAAATATATAGTTTGTATTACAAATGTCACATTTGGCAGGATGTACTTTGCAATAGAGAGATGGTATTACACAGAAAAAGCAGGTGGATGGCACAGTATTTATTATGCCATTAAAACATCACTCTTATATTCCCTGACCTGTGGAAAAATTTCAAATGACAACCACTCTTTAGCAATAAGACTTGGAAAACCCTGATATGGAGATCATCAAGCTAAAGAAACCAACAGGACGTGTTGTACGGTGCTGGGGAGAGGTGGTAGGAATATTTGCTCACCCCCCTTCAAGGCCTCCCAGAGTGAAAGTCTCACACCCACTAGACGGGGATGGCCCAAACGCTCATTGCAACTGTGATCAATGACATAGCAGTGGTCATACAATTCCTCTAGAATTTTCCATTGAAACCTCGGAAAGCCATTTGCAGACACAAAATAGTACTCTAAAGTTATTGCACTATGGGTATACATGAATGTATTACTGGCCTTGCAGAGAACAAGAACCTACAAATGCATCCTCTGACGTAGTCAACGTTCCTCCTTCTATTTATACATTCATATATCACTATACAAGATCTAAAATTAAAGACTATGCCACAAACAAAGTCTTGGGGACAAGTGCTGGCTGTAATGTCAGCTAACTCTTTAACTAAATTGGATTATTGAGCATATCCAAACACTTGTGATAACTGCGATGGGAGAATGAAGTGGATGGCTGGTGGCTGATTTACTTCATGAAGTGATTTTTAAACATTCAATCAAGTGCCAAGGCATAGAAGAACTGTAGGAACTGCTGCTCATGATTTCCCTAACTTCACTTGGTCAGTCACCCCTTAATCTCAACCAGACTCCATTAAATAAAGACATAGCAGCAAATCTAACAAATGACCAAAATATTTAAACGGCACAAGACTTAGAATACTAAAATGAGAGTTTAATACATCAGCTCCGTCTATATGTTGTATTTCTACAACAATATCTATTATTGCTTTATATAGCTATATATTTGGTTGAAGTCACAGGACCACATTTAAACTTATGTACCCCAACATATCTCAGCAGCCTGCATTCTCTTCCGGCTTTTCTTGCCAGATTCTATTTCTCTATTTTTTGTTAATACGAAATAAGAGCTGAGAGAACACCAAGGGCAGCACAATGATGATAGCAATAGGTGACAGATTCTTTCAGGAAAAAGGTAAGATTTTTAGTCACAGTGGGGTGCTGAATGAATAACATTAATACCAGTAATAGGTCAACACAGACTATGGGGTGCACGTGATCCAAGAAAGGTGCAGGGATAGAAGGGAAAGTCACATTCCACCAAATGCACTCCAACACATATAGCTATAACGTCTATGCAAGTCACATGACCACATTAAAACCAATCCATCCCAACATTTATCAGTGGCCTGCATTCCATACTCTCATCTTGACAAATTCAATTTCTCTTTTTTGTCAATACTTTGTTTTGTCTATGGGCTGTCCAATGATGATAGCAACAGGTGACAGACTGGTTCAGTATAAAGTCAAGATTGTTGGTCCCAGTGGAGTACTTAATGAATGTAACCGGTCAACGCTGACAATAAGGTACAAATGATCAAAGATAGAAATGGGGTATGGAAGGTATAATTACATGATCACAATCAAAGAATGTCCTCCAACATATATAGCTACAACGTCAATGCAAGTCACATGACCGCATTCAAACAAATACCCACCACCCTATATCGATACAACTTCAATGCAATTCACATGACCACATTCAAACAAATACCCACTAACCTCTATATATATACAACTTCAATGAAAGTCACATGGCCACATTCAAACAAAAACACACTAACACATATATATGTGTGTATATATATATATACACGCAACTTCAATGCAAGCCACATGACCTCATTTGAACCAATGCACCCCAACATTTCTTAGTGGCCTGCCTTCCGTACCCTCATTTTGTCATATTCTATTTCTCTTTTTTCTCAATACAAATTATGAATTGAGAGAGCACCATGGGATGTCTGATGATAATAGCAACAGGTGACGCTTCTTCAGTAAAATTGTTGCCCCGATGGGGTGTCCAATGAATATAACAGATCATCGCTGATTATGGGGTGCAACCGATCCAAGACAGATATGGGAGATGAAAGGGAACGGCGGAACAAGCTACACTTCAGCAACATATGGCACCCAATGTACTGTGTATAGGTCAGCTACATCCCATCAAACAGCCCTTTAGGAGGAAAGCTCCTTTTTCATTAATAGGAAGACAAATCAGCCACTTGATGCTCCTGATTCACATTCCTTGCACGATGGACTCCACAGAACCCTCAGCACTGCCAACCCCCTCAGACTCACATACAGTTGTCACCTGTGCAGCACACTGGCCATTTAATCTAAGCTCTGCCACATCGGCAACCCATTCCCTACACACAGCCAACCAATGTCTCTTACATGTCGCAGCCAGAAGAGGAGAGAAGTTGTGTTATAAGTGGGGTGCAGCATGCAGATGGAGGGTGGACAGGTCCTCTTTACCTGCAGGACAGATGATCAGGATCGGGTGGGTGCAGAATGGAGAAGAAACTTCCAGAACACAGCAGAGGAGACACTGGCGAGCCTCGGATGAGTTATTGCCCTGCCAGCTTTTTTTTTTCTGATATATCTGCTGCCAGGCATTAAGTACCAGCGGCTCTGAAAGGATTCTCAGGGAGCCATAACAACGCCCCGCCCTCGTAAACAGCTTGTGGCGCTCCGATTGGCGGAGCGGTTTCCGTGGAGAGCGGCCACGCCTCCTCCTGTGGCTGAGCAGGTTGAAGAGTATGCCCTGCGCGGGGTGTTCGGGTATCGCTGATGATGATGGGGCTTACTTACATTGTCAGCGCTCGTCCCGTAATAGGAAGTGATAATATAGAGTGCGCTGTTCTCTGATCACAAATATCGATTACAAGAGCTTCATAGATGGATAGTGCCACCTATGCTCCCGCTTTTCTTTTGCGGTGCTGTGAAAGCAAACGTTCTGAAGCCGGTGGATCAGTGTGACGTTCATTTTATCTCCATAAGTGCACACACGCAGAGTTCTATAACACGAAGTGCATGAAAACGTGCCAAGCAGTTCACACTAAGGACCAGTTACATCAGCAATGCATGAAAGTCACGCTACCGGTGCGTTTAGTGAACGCTATCCAACAATGCGCTGCATTACATTTTATTTGGCACCCCAATACACCTCGAGGCGTGCGTTGCAGCGTGGGGCCACAATATTGCGCATTGCTGTAAAAAACCGCATTCATGCACTAGGTTTTTCCCCTCAACACAACGTACGGTAATGCAGTACTGCGCGCTTCACTGATCCTTCCAGAAAGTTCTGGGGGGGTCAGCTGACTGAGCCCCAGGTGTAACAGCTGACAGAAAGGGGGAGGCAAGAAACTACAAACTGTCACCATCCTATGAGGGGCGGGGGGCCTTAAGACAGGTTCCCCCCTTTCCCATTCATTTTTCAGGGTAACTTCGTCTTCCTGGCCAGTCTCTCTATCTTTCACCTGCTTCTTACATGCACCACAGTCTACAACATTATATGTGAAGGAGAGGGCGACATCTGACGTCTCTGGGAGGTTTCCCTGGAGGTCAATATTGTGAACACTAAAGAGTGGGGGTATGCTAGGCCGAGAAGCCTTACCTTGGCGCTATATCACCATCCTAAATGTGCGGCCAACAGGAATCAGTGAATACCCCTACACATGGGTGTTTGGGGGTGGTCATTAAACATGGCGCACTGCGTTTTATGGATTTGACACTTAGGTTGGCTGTCCCAGAGAAGTCAGTGCCTCCGAAAGTCATTTAAAAAAGAACTTTACCCGCCAACTTGACCCAAAACAGTTACGCAAGACGTGCCGACTGTCAAGGTTGCCAGTGTGCTTATTTCAGCTCTCAGCCAAACTTTCAAGCCCTCAAATGGCTGATGTCATAGCTGATCACATGTGCAGCACCATGGCAACTGCAATCCAGAGGCAAGTTTAGTTCCTTAGCCAAGCACTGAGTAGCTGTTCTGCAGCGCTTCATTGAACGCTTCGGCTGCACAGTACTAAGCAAAATGGCGGAGGATAATATTTCTGACTAATAAATACCATTTTCCAATGAATATTTACTGTGCTTGTCCACCAAAACATCAAATTGTAGGTTCCCAAACTGAACTGATTTCCTCCATCGGGGTTCAGGCGCCTTATTCCAGCACTGCCAGGTGTGTCCACAATTAAAATGGCCACTGGTGCTCGGTCGCCACCTTCCCGGTCACACTCAGCACTCTGCATCCACATTCATTTCCGCTGTGAGTGCTAAATGAGCAGTGCTGAGCGCTGACTTGCAGCACAACGTTCAGTGCCGGTTTGCTAACTCAGCACTCGCAGCAGCTGAGCAACTGAACGTGCCTCTGATAAGAGGCTAAGATGGCGCCTCCCTTGGCTGTGAGGGATAGGAGATTGTAGTTCCGCTTTAAGCAGCCAGCAAATCAGTGTTATGGCCAGGAAACTGGAACTTGCCGAAACTGGGCTTCTAAAGTCTTAGAAAATTGATTTACTATGAAGAGCACAAAATTGCAGAATTTTTGAGACTACCCATGGGCCACCATTGCAGACATCCCAACCTGCAAAACCTTATTTCAGGGAGGTTCCCATCTCATTTCAGGGAGGTTCCCTTTCTGTTTTTTGGGTTGGTTTTTTTACAGCGGCTGTCGTCAGAATATAAAATAAATAATAATGATTTTATATATAACCTTTCAGGGAGAAAATGCCTCTCTCGCGGACATCAGGGAGCTGCTGTCCAAAAGAGGGAGACTCCCTGAACATCAGGGAGACTTGAGATCCCTGCCATTGAGTATGGGGCCACAGACAGCTGCCCCTATTATATTCCACCAACAGCCATGCTAAGAGAAATCTACTTAGTCTGTATTTGGAACTAAGCAGGGCTATTCTTTTACTGTCCTCCTGCAATCTGTGTAAAGAGAACCTGGCATCAGCAGGGTCCAGACTTTATTACTACACCCTAAGTAACACCCTTCTGGATGGTCAGTTCTTTTACACATGACACCTCCTTGTTTTCCGGGTCCTACCCTGATTTAGAATATTGTGAGGATGTGTAAATTACATCAAAATGCACATAACACGAGTTTTGATGACTTGGCAACAAGTATTAAACCTTGGTCAATGACTATTAACCCTATCCACTCCAAACTCTAAATCCCAAAACGCACCTCAAAAGACATTCGCAAATCGCATGTTAGCGCATATCAATGCTCCTGCCGAATGCTACAAACAATGCACCTCTAAGCACATGCAAAGATCTAAATGGACCTTAAATGTAACCTGTTGTTCTTCCAAAAGCACGTGAAAAATGTAGCAACCGGGAACTTTCAAAAGCGTGCTGTGTTGCCAATGCAATACAAGGATGTGACGAGCTTCATAGATTATAATGTAAACTACTTTCTCTGCGGTTTTGGCGTGCTGTGAACATGCGTTTTAGCGCAGTTGAATGCACCCTTAAAAAGGAGCACAGACACAGATTACAAGTAAACCTTTAATCACTAGCCGTACTTAGTTCCAAATACACACACATACATAGGGGCTGATGTATAAACCTTCCACCAGCATGAAGCTGGATAATTGCCATTTGCACAACATTGCCACCACTAGATGGTGCCAATGAGCGTGAGAATTTCCTCAGCCATCCAGTGGCTGTAATGCCGTGTGAATGGCATTTGCCCAATTTTAAGTAGCACAGAGTAAACTTCAAATAACTAGCCCTATTTAGTTCTAAATACACACACATACATAGGAGCTGATGTATAAACCCTTCTCTCAGCGTAAAGCATGGTGAATGCCCTTGCACAGCTTTACCGTCACTAGATGGCACCAAGGAGCTTAGGAAATCACTAGATGGTGCCAAGGAGCTTAGGAAATTCTTAGGCTCCTTGACGCCACCCAGTGGCTGTAATGCCATGCAAATGTATGTTAATTTTAAATCTGCGCTTAATGGATATTCTAAATGTGTTAAATCAAATTAAATTAGAAGCTGCTGCACTATAGACAACTAGGTCCAATGGTTCCATTGGACCTAGTTGTCTATAGTGCAGCAGCTTCTAATGCCATGCAAATGGCTTTAAGCTTTTCAGAAGGTTTATACATCAGCCCCCATGCATGTGTGTGTATTTGGAACTAAGTAGGTCTAATCATTTGAAGTTTACTTGCAATCTATGTCTGTGCTCCTTTAAGTCTATGTCGCCCAGAAGAAGGGACCCTGCGTGGCCCCGATACGTTGGCTGTATGACGCATGTGACGATTTAATAAATGGTGCTTTACTTCTTGCACACATCATCTAGTGCTGGTGACTTCTATTATGGACTGTATCTGACACGGCGCCATCCATGTTGTCACTTCAAGCACCGACCTTTCATCCAAGGTCTACACTCTGTATGGAGCGCAGGTGATTTCGTATTATCGTGTGCTCCTTCAGGCCCCATTCACACTGAGCGATTTATCGAGCGATTTTTGCGGCGATATCGCTCATATTTCCACACGATATCGCTCTATGTAGCTTCTCCAATCCATTTCAATGGAGCTGTTCACATCTCGTCGCTCAATATCGCTCAATATCGCGTGTAGCTCGTCGCTGGTAGCTTGTCGCTCCTACATGACCCTTTTTTCGAGCGATTTCGAGCGATATTGCTCCTGATTGCATACAGCCCAATAGGAAAAAGTTGCGCGACAAGTCGCTTATTATCGCTCAATATCGCTCGTCGCTCAAAATCGTGCGATTTTCATGTCGCTCAGTGTGAATGGGGCCTTAAGGGCGTGTTCGCCCCAGTGCACTGTAAGACGCACGTTCAGCTTTACGCTGAGGTTAATGCATCAGCCCCCTAGAGTTTGCAGGTTCCTGTATGGTGGTAAAGCTGGAGATACACTCATATCCAACATTCATATGAAAAATCTCATCAGAACATTGGAAAATGCCACCAGAGACTTAACGAATGTCATTACATTCGAAATTTGGTTTGATATGAACATTGGATTTTGGAGTGAATGGCATTTCCCGAATGAGAAACACATTCACTGTTACAATTTGGTCCGTTCGAGAAAAACTTTTAAAAAACGATCGTTGATTTAACCCTTTCAACTATTAGGAAATCAAACATTGTGAAAATGATTTTGCTCTGACTGAAACTCTACTGGTGTGTGGCCAGCTTTACGCTGCTGCACTGTCGCCAACATATACTGTATCAGTTGTGGGCAGTGAGATGTAACACAGCAGTAATATAGAATATACACAACATTTTGTGCTGCATTGCTGTTTTCCTTGTACACAGGGAAGTGTATGGAGTATAATAGTGAGATGGGAAGACACTGATATTCATGCAGAGGATGGAGGAAGAGCCTAGAGGGGGCAGAGATTGTGCCCCACTAAACAATCCTGCTAATGCAGTCTTTGGCCTCTATTCTGCCTGGCAGGCGCAGTGCCCGCCTCCCCTCTTCTCTTAGTGACAGCCCTGTCCCCTCTGTACCGTGGAAGAGCAAGGGACCCATTCATTGGGGTTTTTTCCCATAGACAAAATTCGGGATCTGAAAAGATCCCCCAAAATACTAGGGGAGGCGGAGGGTAGCGGCTGTTGGCTGTAGGCCAAAGACATGGCGCCTATTTGCATAATAAGGAGCTGCGAGGAGTTTACCCATTCAGTGCTGCCGTCTTAACCGAAAGCTGGGCAGGGGTGTCAGGACAATGGGTCAACATTCCGATACGGATTCAGAAATACGCAGCCACCTTATTTATTTTTGTTTAGCGAGGGATTCCGTTAGAAGGTATTGTCCATTTCTTGATATCATAGAGGCATTTCTAATCATTCTAAGCAGTCAGGAGACGGTTTCTTAGCAGGACAGCTTTGGCTCAAATTTGGCAGATTTTCCCTCTCAAAGCACACTTCAAAAGGCTTTGACTGAGTAGCCCCCAGCAAAGGCATTGTAAGCAGAGTCTGTATAGAGGACAACGTGCCTGTTATCTCCCGCTATATCTGCTGCCTGTGCCCTTTCGCAGTGCTGGATCATTCACTGGCACATTAACATAATGAATTCCCCTTCATATGTGTTAATCTCCTCCTTTCTCCAGGTGATGGGGTCAGTTTACCTCTGCTTCACATTCATTACCTGTGTAAAGCCGGCAATGCACCAGTACAATTTCCATTGATAAAAATCGTTTTCAGAACATTTGACTTTCTAATAGTTAATGGGGACAAATCGACAATCCATTTCAACCATAGTGGCGGAAAAAAAAATCGAAGGAGCAGGATGGAAAATGTTTCCCCAATACATGAAATTCAGTGAATGCGGTTTTCATTTTGGAAACTCTATTTCCAAAATCGAATGTTAAAGTCAAAGTTCATATAAGAAAGAAAAATCAAACCTCATTTCAAACAGCATTTGTCAAGTCTCTGATGGAATTATCGAATGTTTTGATGTGATTTTTCATGGGAACAATCATACAAAACTCTACCAGTGTATGGCCGGCTTTGCTACCATACAGAAACCTGCTAGTTCTAGGGGGCCGATGTATAAAACTTTCCTCTCCGTGTTAAGCTAGTTTAATGCCTTTTGCACAGCATTGCAGCCACTAGATGGCACAGAGGCACATAGGAATTTCCTAAGCTCCCTGGTGCCATCTAGTGGCGGTAATGCTCTGCAAATGGAATACACCCAGCCTAAGGCCCCTTTCTCACGGGTTGTCCGATTGGGTCTGCCTGTCACATCGGTGACATCCTGCTGTGATCAGGATGCTGTGCATGGATTCTTTCCTGATCAGCCCACGTGAAAGGGGCCTTAGGCACGGGTTAACAGCTAGGTGTTGCGGGAATGCGCGTCAAGTGGGCATTTGCAGAAAACGCACAAACGCAAAATGCGCTTGCATTGCCACTACTAGTTAATGGCACCCCAAACGCGGTCAGGAGTATGTGTGTTCCTCCTCCGTGTTTGCACGCGTTAAAGCGCGGAAGAAAAAACACTACATGCTACATGCACTACTTTTCTGCGTTTGTCGCGAGTTTAGGAATCCATTGAAATCAATTTGTAGCTTCACCACAGCTGGACTGCCAGGGTTGCCTACTCCTGATCTAGACCCTTAAATCTGAGATCTGGAAAAAAACAAAATCCTTCCCTTGCAGTGAGGCCGCCCCCTGCGCCGTAAGGGTTAAATGCTAGTTTAGGTCTAGGGTACCTGAAAAACATTACTTGCTTAGCTGATCCCTACTGCTGCAGGCGAAAAGCGAAATTCCCAATGGTTTCTGGTTAGAAATTGAGGAGGTTTGGAACCCTCGTGTGGTCTACAAATGTGCAGGAGTGAGCTGTGAAAGTGAAACATGTTTTCTAGCATTGGGTAGAGTGGGGCAAAATCAAGACCTCTGTCCGGGTTTTACTACCACCATTTTGGAAATTCACTATCTGTCTTATTAACAACGAGACAAATAGTGAAGGGAAAGAGAAAATGTTATTGCTGCCACCAGAACAGAAGGGGTTAGGGACCTGGGTCGATGGGTTTTTGTAACTTGGGATTTGCTTTCCTATACAAATGCAAAACCCACATAAAGCAGGATTAAATGCAGGTCAAAAGGAGGTCAACTGTCAATGAATTCTGGATGAGTCTCAAACTGATGCCATCGACACAAACCCTAAATCTCCAACCTGGGTTATCTTTTGTGCCACCTGTCAAAGGCAGAGATTTCTTCTCAATTCCAATTGTGTCTCCAGGATAGGAAAAGAGGGGAAATCTTTCAACTGGGGACACAAGCTGTCCTAAAGACCTGACAGAGGTTCTAAACTTTGCACACTATCTTTATGGCTATGGTTTCAGTTAGGCCTTGTTCACACCAAATGCAGACCAGATCCGGTCAGGTTTCTGCACCTGCAGTGTAGTGGGTTGTGCCGTGTTTTTCTTTTTATAAGTTTAACATGGGCTTTCAGGCACTTGCATGCATTTTTGATGCGTTTTTGCGTTTTTGATGCGTTCCAGACCAGGTCCAGAGCAGGTAAAATAGGGCTTGCCGCATTTTTTTCATCCGGTCTGGATCTGGTCTGGATCCGCACGCTGCGATGTGAACTGGAGGTCAATACCATAGGAATACATTGGACGCAGTTTTGATCCGGTCTGCACCTGCTCTGGTCCGGATCTGCTCCGCGCTTGGTGTGAACAAGGCCTTACTGTTGCTCTCTCTGCTTGTAAATGGCGACTGATCTTGTGTCCACAGCTTGTAGTGGAAGGACCTGCTAAGCCCATACCACAGCTTTGCTATGTACAGAAAAGTGATGATGTCACTGATGCTTTTACAAGGTAAGATTTGGGTTGACAAAGGCATTTGGTGCACACAAAGTTTATTTATATCATGTGCGGCTACTGAGGACTAGAAATGGGCTCAGGTTCGGACCAAACTAGGTCCAAAGTTGAGCTCCTCTAAACATGGAAGCTATATAAACTACCCATCCCTTCCCTGCCCCACAGCTGACCATGTCATTTACCTGATATCGCCACATCGCCACATTAGGTAAATGTCACTGTTCTCCCACGAGCTTGCTGGAGAGAAAGCTGTACTTGAGGATTTGCAGTGCAAGGATCACATTCATATGGCCACATGATTGAACAATTCGATAACTGACTGAATGTGTTTGAACATGTGCAAGATTAGCTCAGAACACAATCACAGGACAAACAGTTGACTGTATTAGGGCTCATTTACACCTAGCCATTGAGGTGCCATTCATTTTCAAAGGCCCCCTAGCACACTAACTCACTGTTTCTTAAAGGAGATCTATGGGGTTAAGGCTTTTCCCCATAGTTCTCCTTAGGGTAACGGGAGGAGACAAACTAGCGTCCTCCGTCACCCTAGGCTCAGTATACCGCTGCTCGCGGTATACTGAGACGCCGCAGCTGAAATGGATAACCTGAGTTAGCTAAGTGTTCCCTAAGCAGTGGACCATTGATCTCCCACCTACACTGACCACCATTGTAGGTATTAATTAATACATTGAGCACTTACCTTAGAGGATATCACAATTTTTTTTCGCTTTCAGCCTTTCTTTTCTGAAGTTATTTATTTTTAGAATATTACTGAAAATTATTTTGTTGGGGGATTTTCCTTTCCAGCAGAAGCTGTTTTAGTAGTGGTTCCCAGAGAACCCGAAAACTATTTCTGGGGTTCCTCAGAGGTAACATTTTCCTGCCGATACATCGGCGCATCCCTGCTTTCCTCCTCGCTGGGCGCTGCTCTGTGTCCCAGCGGGGAGGAGAGAAACTGTCACAGGCGGGCGAGCGCTGTGGGAGGAGAGCGCTGTGAGCGGCCGGCGTCTCTCCTCCCACACCTCTCAACCTCCTGTCACGGTCCGGCAGAGCGGTGTGGGGGCGGAGACAGCCGGCGCTGTCACAGGAGGCTGAGCTCTCCTTCCGCAATGCTCGCTCAGCCTCCTGTGACAGCTGTCAGGATGGAGAGCGAGTACAAGCACTCAGTGATCAGTGATTGCTGAGTGTTTGTACATAACATGAGGACATGGTACGTTGACTATATTCTCAATTATGAATGAATGGGAAGTGACCTACATCTCCTCCTGTTCATTCATGATTGTGGTTATAGTAAACATACTCTGTCCTCATGTTATGAATGGACGGGAGCACTCAGTATAGAGGATTCCTATTCATTTATAACAGGGGCAGCAGAAAAAGAGGACTCTGTGTTCTCCATCTCTTTTTCTATTTGAAGAGGGAAATATCAGGGGTCTGTTTAGACCCCTGATATTTCCCCAAAGCCCCTAAATGTAAAGTAAAAAATAAAAATATTTAATACAAAATGAATGAATAAATACAAATACAAATAAATTAAAAAATAATAACATAAATAAAAATAAATATAAACAACTAAAAAGTTTATAAAAAAATAAATACAAATAAAATATTAACAAAAATTAAAAAAATTAAAATAAAAAACATTTTCGGTTTCAGTTTCAGCCTGACAATTTTTTTTTACATTTTGGTTTCTTTTCAGTTTTGAAATTTTTTTCTGTGGACCTCTAATCATAATGTGTGTTACCCACATGTAATAACACAGCACACCAGAATGACCCAAGATCTTGCTGTTTTTGTGTGTGATCTAAAAGTAAGATAATCCAAATGTCACTTGCCACATGGGTATAAAGGTAAAAAGGTTTGATCAAAGAAAAACACTAACCCCCCCTCCCCCCCAGTTAAAAAATAATGCATGCACTATTTTTTTCACCACACGGCCCCCCAACACACGCTATTGTGGTACCAAGCAATTCAGTGCAATGCACGCCTGCCAGGAGATATGCTGAAGTGCAATTCAGAATGAATGGCAATGCAAAGCACCAGTGAACCTAGCGAATGGTGCATTGTACTGTGCGATAGCGTGGGCGACACGCACACATTGCTTGCTATTGGCACAATGCTATACTGTAGTATGAACCAGACCTTCGTTTTGTTCATTGAGCTGCAGAAGCAACTTTTGCTTTAAAACAAACTACTCTTTTCTATGCTATGCGTTGTGGTAATTTGCATTTAAGCGCACATTTTAATCCAGGTTACCGCAATGTACAGCTCTATGTGTGGTGCGGTGCGTTGTGGTGTCATTAATTTTAAATGGCACTGTACAATAGCTACCAACACATGGCAGTACAAACAGCGCACATTCAAAAAGATACAGAAATCTAAAAAAAAGTTGGGGTACATGGCTGAATTTAAACTTGTATTGCTGTGTGATTTAAGAGATGTTCTTCAGGTTAAGGGGGGGGGGATATGGCTGTAAGGGACCCATTTGATAATTAACTTCTTTCTAAACTCTATAAAGGTAAATCTATGTTCTCTTGTCCTGTGAAAGCGAAAGTTTTATTTTAAATAAACAGTAAACCTTCCTCTTATTTAGCACTTCTCTCATCTCAGAATGAAAGGGACACACTTTGCTGTGATTTGTCACTTCCTTTTTAGACTGGGGCTGTTATCTGAGACTCAAACACACGGTGGAAGTGTTTGGAGGATACTGGGATGTGTACACTGTGGATGTACACAGAATGTACTGGAATGGTCCTCTAGAATGCCCTAGAAACCATTAAGGAAGGAATGGGGTCTATTCTACAAATACACGTCATGAGGAAAATTACTAGGCAAAATAAGGTTATGCAAACAACTGCATAGTATGATTATTATTATTAATTTATTAAGGTTGATACAATCTGGTTTATCCATTGAAGGTTCAGTCCATCCAAAACTAATATATTTCGGTTTGTTGTTGATGCTGAAGAGTTAAAGGTGAATTCCAGTGAACTATAATAATAATTATGGATGCACTGATATTTTTTTCGGTACTCGCCGATACCGAATACAGAGTACCGGAAGTATCATTCAGGAAGCCAGGCAGCGTATAATGACTCGCCACCTGGCTTCCTGATTAGTCGGGAAGCCGGGCAGTGTGTACATTCTTGCCACCTGGCTTCCTGATTAGCAGAGAAGCTGTCCCCATGCTTCTCGTCACTATGGGATGAGAAAGCATGGAACCGGCTTTCTGGCCAATCAGGAATCCGGGCGCTGTGTAATGACGCAACGCCCGGCTTCCGGATGGGCCCGGGAAGCCGACTCCATGCTCCCTCGTCATGAGGTGACGAGGGAGCATGAAGCGAGCTTCCCAGCCAATCAGGAAGCGGGCAGCGAGTCATTACATGCTTCCTGATTGGTCGGGAAGCCGGCTCCATGCTCTCTCGTCCCTAGTGAAGAGGGAGCATGGAGTCGGTTTCCCGGCCAATCAGGAAGCTGGGCAGCGTGTAATGACCCGCTGCCCGGCTTCCTAATACAGGAAGTATTGGGCTAGGCATCGGAGCATTTGGGCGAGTACGAGTACTCGCCCAAATACTCGGCATCGGCACCGATACTAGTATCTGTATCGGTGCAGTCCTAATAATAATAATAATACAAATAAAATAATAACATTGTTAAGGTCCCCCCCCATATGTTTATAAATTACTGCATGTTTAAAGAAGAACTCCGGGCAGTAGAAAGCTTAACCCTTGCAATAGGGCTACCCCTGCACTACAACGATTAAGTGCTCTTTTTTTATCTAGGGTCTAAAATACAAAGAAATGCCCGAATCTCAGGCCTGGCTGCTAGACTGGTCCCTGCAGTCTCTCTACCCCTCCGCTTTATTGATGGAATGTCCCTCAACACCAGACATCTCAACTCTCCCGGACGCTCCGGGAGTCTCCCGCTATTAGATAGCGGCTCCCGGCCGCCCGGGAGAGAAACATTTTCTCCCGGAAAGGTTTAAAGGAGAGCACCTCCCGGAAATGAGAGGGACACCTCCCTGAAAGTGCTTCTTTCAGGTTGGGATCCCTGCAACACCCTCACATCCAATACACTGTATTGGACGTGATGACTCACGGGTTTCTTAGACCTATGGAGCGAAGGGGGAGAGAGGCTGCGGGGGCAGGCCTAGCAGCCAGCCAGGTCCGAGATTCAGGTGAGTATATCTCGTTATTTTAGACCATAGACCAAAATGAGAGCTTAACCCCTGCAGTGTGGGAGAAGCCTGTACTGATCATGAATTTAGAGTTAACCATGAATAATGGCCCTACAATTATTACTCTTACTCTGGCGCACGTAGTGATATATAACATGTGTGGCGCAATCATCATATTTGTATATGTAGACAAGGGGTGCCCATTAGGTAGATCGTGATCTACCAGTAGCTCTCAAAGCTGATGCTGGTAGATCCTGAAGGGTGTGAATGGCGGCCCCTTTATTCCATTTTGGTATATTTATTTAGCTGTGCACACATGATTACCTATTAGCCTGAGTCTGCTGAGCCAAGCTCCCTGGCACATTTCTGGTGGATACTGGTGGTTGAAGTGCTATGTATTACATCAAAGAATATTAGTTTACACAGCCTGTTGCAATGCACTGTTTGCAAAATACAGCAAGGTGAGCCAGGAGAGAGAGTGAGGAGAGACAGCCAGGAAAGAGAGGGAGGAGAGACAGCCAAGGGAGAGAGCAAGGAGAGACAGCCAAGAGAGACAGCCAGGAGACAAAATGAGGAATGACAGCCAGGAGAGAGAGAGAGAGGAGAGACAGCCAGAAGAGAGAGGAGAGACAGCCAGGAGAGAGAGCTAGGAGAGACAGCTAGGAGAGAGAGCTAGGAGAGACAGCCAGAAGAGAGAGGAGAGACAGCCAGGAGGATGAGCAAGTAGAGACAGGCAGGAGAGAGAGCAAGGAGAGACAGCCAGGAGAGCGAGGGCGAGGGAGGTTTTTTTTCCGTTGGTAGATCTCATGTAGCTCTTCATTTGAAAAGTAGATCTTAACACAAAAAATTGTGGGCACCCCTGATGTAGACGCATCCGATGTGTGTTTGCATCAGTATGTGCACGTTCATGTGGACTGGGGACTTCAAACATTTTTGGGAGGGTATTTTTACATTTATTTTATTTATCTTTTAAATAGGGATGTCCAGATACCAGTTCAGATACCAGTGCCGATACTTGGCATTTTCATGAGAACTACCAGGGTTGCAGGGGTTGCAGCTGGGACCTAGCTCTGGCACTCCGCAACTGTTCTGGAATCATTAGTCGGTATTGTTTTAGAAAAACTGTCACATGACAATAAACAAAAATTTATCAGTACTTGTATCTGTGAGTACTTGGACAAGTATCAGTACTTGTACTTGCAAAAATGGTATCTGTGCATCCCTTTATTTATAGTTATAAAAACAAAATCATACATTAAAACAGAGATGTGCAAATCCCAGGAGCTCCGTGTGCTCCTTACAAATGACAGCTGCCTCCTAACTTTTGCATTTTTCTCTAGTCTAGTCTTGGAGCTCTAAAAGTATCTGTACATGTACTTGTACCAAATATGGTACTTGGTATCGGTGCATTCCTACTTTTAAACTTTTACTTAATTTCTATCACATAGTGGGGCTCACAAGCCCCCTATGTGATAGTTTATTACTAGTAACAGGTTCTCTTTAAACTAACATTAGGGGTCTATTAGCCCCCTAATGTCAGCTATGCACTTCAAAGAAGCTGATTAAGCACAGATTCTCTAGCCAGGGAATCAAAGCTGACGCAGGATGTGTTGCTTCCGGCTTCATTCAGCGGGGAGGAGATCAGCGAATGGATGTTTGCTAGTCTCTTTCCCTGCTACCCGGCGATGCAAAAACCGGCCCCTCAGGTGGGGCACTACAGCCCGAGAAGCGAGGTGGGGTTGTCTCGTGGGGATGGGAAGGGAGGGTTCTGCTCTGTTCACCAGCCACTGAAAGAAGTGATCTGGTGGCTTTTCAGCTGCCAAAATCACATCCAGTGTAAAGCTGACAGTTGGCTTTACACAGGTGGACAGACCTTATGGTGGTGGAAGCAAAAGGGTTAAAGCAGGTATGTCAAGGAACACTGTAGATATGCTGTGGGGTGAATTGCAGTGCACATTTACAGTGCATCACCATGTCTGACGTGCTTCAACAGGGGCAGTGATGTGCATTATAACGGGCATTCCTGTGTTATGAAGCCCTTCAGGAGCTGTAAATCCTGACTGAATGATATTTAGTTTGCATTCAAATGAAACAAAACGCATATTTACACAGGAGTACTGAGAGATCATCAGCTTCTCGGGTGCTTGTATCAGGTGAAAAGCTAAACAGATCATACAACTTAAATGTTGTTTTTTAGTTTGTAAAAAAACTGGAAAAAAATGGCATGCCTAAATAATGGATGAAACGCTCGCTGTGGGATTGAACAAGGGGCGCTATTATGTGATATAATATTGCTTGATATGACACTCGATAGTGTGTGGTATTTAATACTGCACCTTGATAAATCTAGCACCAAAAGATTAGGCATCACTTCTAACTGAAAGTACAACTGTAAAAAGGTTTCACTGACCCCATATACAGCAAACAACCTTATGCCCAAGTCAAATTACAAACATCAACGAAAGATTCACCTGCCCAGCATGGAATAATATGAACAATTAGTTCTTGCTGCAATAGTCACCTCTTCATGTCCCCCACAAACACCTTTGTCTTTCATGTTTAATGACACTAAGGGGTTGACTTATAAAATGTTGTGCTCAGTCTAAAGGTGCCCATACACCTTACAACCATCGCAAGACTTTTGTCTTGCAATGGTTGTAAGCTAATTAAAAGCTCGTACGATCTGCCCATCTTGGACAGGCAGATCGTACTTGCGATCATCGAAAAGCCCGCCCCGCTGAGGGGAGGGCTTCCGATGACTGCAATGCTGAACGGGCAGTGTGCGCTTGCGCACACCGGCCCGTTCAGCATTTGTCTTACTAGCACGCCACAAACCCGCCGAGAATTTGTGGCGGGTTTTCAAACATGCTTGTTAGACAAAAGACGTGCGACCGTACAATAGAAACGGTCGCACACCTTCCATACACCTGCCGATTATCGTACGATCGGGGGATTTCCCGCGATTATCGTACGATTATTGCAAGGTGTATGGGCACCTATACACTGAGCGAATGCCATTCGCATGGCATTTAATGGCACTAGATGGAGCCAAGGAGCATAGGAAATTGCTATGTTCCTTGGCTCCACCTCGTGGCATCAAATGCCATGCTAATGGCATTCGCCTAGTGCATGGCTTGGTGGAACTTTTATCAATCAGCCCCTTAGTGTAATTTTACTTCCACGCTCTGAGCCAGGGGCATCAAAGACCCGTCCCTGGAGGAGTGTCATCAGGTCGCCTTGGACTCACAAGAGAATACTTCAGAGAGTGGCTCCATGTCATTACATGCCCACTGCCAGAGTAAAAGGAGAAGGAAGACTTGGGCCACCATGCAAGTTGGAAAAAGGAATGGATAGAGATCCAATGGTGCATGTGTGCAGCAAATAAGGGGAGATGATAAAATGGAGTTGGGCTATTAAAGCAAAAATGTTCTTAACCCTTGCAGTGGGCCTACCCCTGCATGGCAAGGGTTAAAGAGGAACTTTTACCCATATCTTCAAACTAACAACAGAGGCACCTTCAGAAATGTTTAGTAATGACAATCTACAAACACATACTTATAGATAATTGCAGGCTTTGAATTCTTTGCATACGCTATTTTTCTTTTCCTCCCCATTCTTCTCACAGTGGTAATTTGTACTAAGGGCAGGTGAATCTGTCTCCCTTTACTTCCTGGAACTCGGACATGTGACTAGGACATGTGACCATGCACATCATCTCGGGAGAAAAATGCCTTTCTCTAAGATTTTGTGAGATTACAGATGAGATTTCCCAGCAATGCTCTGCTGATGTAAGCTTCCCAGGATGCAATGCTTTGGCACAATTACATAATTTGTGCCCAAGTGGACCAGGAAGTGGAAAAAAAGAAATTGTAAGTAAAAAAAAAATGTTTGTTCAATTAATGAATGGAAGATGATTTCATATCAGCATGCAGAGCTGCAAGCTGGTGTGATTTTTGGTGAAAGGGGGTAAAGATCCACTTTAAGTGCTTGTTTTTGTCTAGGGCCAAAAGAAAAAGTTGTACTCACCCGATCCCTGGATCCTCTCTCCCTCCCTCCACTGCAGTGGTCTAAGGTCCCCGAGTCCTCACGTTCTATACATGCTGTATAGGACGTGAAGAAGCCGAGGGACATTCCTTCACTGCAGCAGAGAAGGAAACAGGCTGAAGGGATCAGAAAAGCAACTTTTTGTTAGCACCTTGACAAAACTGAGCACTTAACCCTTGCAGTGTGGGGGTAGCCCCCCGGCAAGGGTTGAGAACATTTTTGCCCGGAGTCCTGCTTCATCTATATTTAGAATTTCTACACTTTTTAAAACAATAACACACATTCATAAGATGTATCATTAGCTGAACTTGTTGACATATACAGTATATCTTATATAAACAGCTTCAAACGTCCTCATAAAATGAAAGAGGCAGCGTAATGCCATCTTGTGGCAACACATCATCACAACTGTGTAACTATAGAAAAGCGTACGACGTGTTTTATTTGTATATCTTGATTCCTTTGTGATATTGATTGTTTTGCTGCATGCCCATCCTTACTATATGTAGGCTTGTCCTGTGTGCAAACAGCTGAACATACACGCACCTTGTCAGTAATCCTGCCACGCACATTACGTACAGCTTATACACTGCGGCCCTGTCTTTAGTGCTTCTGAGTATCATCATTATAGAAAGGAGGAAGATCACATTCCGGAAACATTCTGATCTACTGGTCTGTCGCTGCTTATACATTTCTGCTACTGCTCACATTCTATGGAATTCCCCATTCGTATTTTACTCTCTGGCCTGATAAACCCTATATAATAAATAATGATAAATTGTTTCCATTGCATATCTATATATTAGAAAAAAGGAGGATCTTTTGAATTTACAGACTTGCTGAGCTCCCACCCCTACTTTCAAGACAATGTGTTCAGTTTGAAGCACTTGGTAGGACACATTTTTTATTGCTGTCTCTGCAGCACTCCTCCTCTTGGGGTGGTGTGGAATGGTCCCCTAAGTAGTATGGAAAGCTAACATTTCCATCCCAGGGTTGGGTTCTTGGCGTATGATGGAGATAGGCTGGCCATACACTGCTCTATTTTTCTCATTCAACCTGCAAGCTGAATGAGAAAAATAGAGCAGATTCCTCCATCAACACTACAAGTGTGTCGATCGAGGAATCCCGCTGTTTTCATTGTATTCTGACAGCAACTGCCGGCCCCTGTCAGAATACCCAATCAGAGGCGGCAGTCGGCCCTGGTCGTACGAAGATTTTCTGTCCAGCTCCTTCAATCAGTTGAAAGGGTGCAGAGAGCGACACACAGTGTGCAAATTTTGTCCGGTTCCTCAAAAACCGGCTGAAATTCGCACCGTGTATGGGCACCTTTAATATAAGTTGGGAGCCAATCACTGTAGTCTTTTTAACATTTGTTGCTGAACTCCATTATAGGAGAGATGGTTTATGGGTTTGCAGGATAGCCACAAAATAACAAAAATCGGACAGGTAAGCTGAAAGTAGCAGGCGCTTTAATAGAGGCCACCCCGGGGTTGGGTCTTGGGGTATAATGGGGTAAAAATAAGTTGAGAGCTAATCACTCTCTAGTCTTTATAATATTTGTCCACTAAACATAGTCCACCTAAGTAAATTAGAGATGGTTTCATGTCTTATGAAGTAAAAAGTCTCCACTTACTCCCATTAACATCCCCGGCCCCCAATTTCTCATTATCAAAGTGGAAATTATGAGGCTTGGTTCTGTCCCCCTAACCGTGCTACCCTAGGCACTCGTCCACCAAGATGGCCTACTCACATCACAGTGCTTGCAGTAACACACCCAAAAGGCATGTTCTCCATTTTTGTGTGCACCGGAGTGTGATTTTAATGCATGGCGTGCGTTTTTGTGCATTTTGTGACAGCAAAACCAAAATCCTTTTTTTTCTTTTTGAGCATTGCAGCATGTTGCGACACATTGTAACATTTAGTAACACACTGCACTTTGATAATATGGAACGTGCTATATTTTTAAAGGGCAGATTACTAGATCTCCTTTTAGTTCCTTGATTTCTGGGACATGTGACTAGACATGTGACCATGCACATCATCTCATCTGACGACAAGGCAATCCCAGTGTGCATTGCTTTGGCAAACTGAAGTCATTTTGCCCTTTCAAAACAGGAAGTGAATGCTCAGCAAGTGTAAGTATTTCACAATCACAGCATTTTACACCCGACATGTCTATGTTATTATTAATCATCATACATAGAGGGATGGATTGGAAGAATTAGATTTTTGATTGTAAAGGTCTGCTTTAAACACACTATATTCTGTCCATGAATATACTACATCAGTTCCCTTCCTAGGAAAGTAGCTGGATGGCTAAAAGTGACAAAATAAACAGATACAAAGTCTCTGAAAATATGTATATGATGTGTCCATTTGCTGAGTTTCATATAAGACAATAGCAGGAGCAGTGAGCCAGCAGAATAAGCTGTGTGAGTTTGCATTAACACAGCCACCTGGCTCAGCAATATCAATGGGTAGCAGTTGTTAAACTCAGTCAGTGAAAATATCATATAGTGTCTCTATGCAATTGTGCCCATAAGTCCTCATTCACACTGCGCTAACTCGGGGCGTACACGTTCGTGCAACGAGCACGACCGTATCGGGCTGTTCCCAGGAAGGACAAGTTCTTCCCTGTGGGAGGACGCGGCCATACGCTGTCATACGCACACCAGGACTGCACATCCGTGCAGGTCTGGTTGTCCATACTGGTTGGATCCTGTCTGCGTCCGAGCACAGACACCCGGCCCGCACGGATGTGCAGTTTGGGCTTGTGTATTTCCACAAGCAATGTTTGAAATTCTAGCTGATACACTGTGAAGATTGTAATCACACAAATACATATAACAATTTTCTCTGTTTAGAAGCCAAGGACCAGAGTTTTGTATGCCGGATCTTTCCCTCCTATCCAACATACTTGGAAGTGTCAGACAGCAGAGAGGCCTGGAGCTGTTCGAAATAGGGAAGAAAGGTGAGCAGGAAAGCTGGAAAGGTAAGCAGGCTGCTTCTCCTTTAAATTGTATACACAGTAACAAGGTCAATTTCACATCTTGCCTACCCAGCAATTGATCCTAAATTTACCTCTAAAAGGTAAACCCCAGCACCTGAACTAATTCAATAAATTAACCCTAATCCAATAATTCTATTACTTAACCCTATCCCTTCCCCTAACCTTTAATTTAACCCTTACCATTAAGCCCCTACTCCTAGACAGGGGTGTATCTACTGCAAGGCAATCTAGGCATTTGCCTAGGGCGGCACTTTCCAGGGGGGGCGCCAAAAAATGCTGCCCCCAAACCAGATAGGTAAGAGAAAAAAAAAATTATATTATAAATTATTAATAAATTACTGCCAGTACTCCTGCATCTAGTGTTTCTTTGTCAGGGGGGCCAACATGTCCACCTATGCAGCCTACTCCAACATATATGCCGGCTGCAGCTCCTTCCTCTTCCTGGTCAACATGCTGTGCAATGTATTGGTGTGTGTGACTTTCATCCGGATGCACTGGCAGTTCATACGCCGGACCTCCCTGGGAAACCGGCACCCAAATCTGACTTCAGGTAGCGGGGGAGCTTCCACAGGACCCCAGGGCTGAGATCCAGATGGTCATCGTGCTCATCGGCACCTCCATGGTGGTGAGTCCGGGGAAGTGCAGCCTATAAGCTCCGTGCAACCCAGCGGCCAAGGCAGAAGATTGGTAACTGCAGAATTAGAGGGCCCAGCATATTAAGGCAGAAGATCGGTGTTGCAGCTGCAAAACTAGGGACTAGCACAGCCGGGCAGGGCAAGAGAGAATGGTTATTGTAGCTGCAGATCTAGGGAGCCCATCATGCCAGCAATGGAGTAGGTGGCTATTGCAAAGGTAGAACTAGAGCGTCACGCTACGTTGATAGCGCAACCTGTCAGAATCTAGATACACCGTGCGCGCTGTATCCCGCGACTGACAGGTTATGCAAAATGTCTTAAACAGGAAGACTAATTTAGATTAGGGATAGGGGGTGCTCAGGTTTAGTCTTGCCTAGGGCAGCACAAAACCAAAATACACCACTGGTCATAGACCCTAAGCCTGGCTATACACTATACACTGGATACAATTTAGGTTCTATAGAGGAACTTCATCCTCCCAAATGATCCCCACACTTACCTTCTGTGTTTTTCTTATGTTGTAATTACATACTTACGTGCCCAAGGGATCCAGCATTGTCTTCACCTCTTGCCCTGCTGTCCTCATCCACCATCTTGCTTGTGGACGCCACGATGAACTGGCTTTTTGTTTTCTGTTTTTTCAGCTGGCCCCATGATGACACGACACCAGATCTTATGTATGCACAGACATAGATCTAGTACCAGGAGTATTTACATATTGTTATATGAATGGAAGATAGGAAAGCCTCCTTGATTATGAAATGTCACATATCCCACTGGCATTACTATCCTCCATTCATACAACAGTATGTAAATTGACACCAAATCTCTGTGCAGGCGCAAAATCTGCGCCGGGTCTATATACATGAATTGAAAGGATTCTCCTCCTGCAGCCTCCTGGGATATGTGATGTTAATATTTCAGGAGGCTACAGGAGATGAATGAAAAACATCAGGTGAGAATGATATTAAGGGCAAGGCCTAAGGTAAGAAAACGTTTTTAAAAAAAGGAAAACATTTGAGGAATGCTTAGTGTTTTGGTAAAAGGAGAGGGGAGATAATTGCAATTCTGCAAACTTTATTTTTAGGGTGAAGGTCTTCTTTAACAATAACTAAATTATTAGAGGTCTGTTATATATTATGTCAAAATCAACTCAAGAATTTGTGTAAAAATACATAAGGAAAATATATGGAAAAGGCATAAAGAGTCTCCTGTCATGTTCTACGTAAGGAACGTCAGGTCTCTGCAACATCGCTGCAGCATGCTGAATACTTTGATGTACGAGTGGTCATCGCAAATATCATATAGAGGAGCACTAGGAGATGACTCTGCTTTGTAGAAGGGACATGCCGCTTTTGTGACAGTCTAAAGGCTAATGATTTCCTTGAGCAAATGGATCATAGAGTCCTTTACTCATGCTGCACCTGCAAAGCTGGCAGAACAGGTCTGACCTTGAAGGACTAAGTGGTGACGATGAGGTCCAGTAATGGGTGAAGAAGCCGGCCTTTAGCCAAGTTTATGGCTGCTATTTGCACTGTATATCTGTAATAATGTCAATTGTTACTATTGTGAAGCTGAAATTGATGACAGCCCTCTGCCACCCACAGGAGCTATTTTACTGAACAATGCAACAGCAAAATACCTAGTAATTAGAGTTCATACAAGCTGTACCAACAGGGCTCTTTACATAGGAACTGGTAGCATCCTGTTGCTCCTCGGCATAGGCATAAACGTGTGTGCTTTACTATGTGGGGTTTGACCTATGCTGTGTGGTGCCGGTTGGTAAATAGACTGCCCTTTTTTTTTATGTAAGCCTTGATATAAGTGGTTCGAAATAACAGCCAGGCAACCAGCATTTGGAGAATGAGAAGTCAGCAATATTATGTAACTTTTAGGAAAGGTTTCCTCTCAATCTATTTCCTGAGACTTTTGGCCCAGTTTATTATTAGTAGAGTATTGTACCATGTTAGCCATCGAATAATGCAGAAAGCTTGGAGGTTAAGTGATACTCTTTATTGGCTAACCTAAGTTTTTAAATGCCAGCTGTACCCGCCCCTTCCCCCGTCCATTCTGCCAGTCAGCGCTGGCAGATCGGAGCGGGGAGAGGGGAATCCAGCCCCTCCCCCTGTCACGGCAGAGAGCCGTGACAGGATCGAGAGGTGAGCGAACCCGGTATGTGTTCGCTCACCTCCCGATCTACTGAGCCGACCTGTGACAGTCTCATTGTCACAGGTCAGCTAGAACTATGAGGTGAGTGAAAAGCACTCACCTCATAGTTCTCCTTTAACCAGGGTTCCTCCTGAGGTAGCTAAGTGTTCCCTAAGCAGTGGTCATAAAAAAGCTTGGGGGTCATGTAGTCTAAGTGTCCACCTTACTGGAAAATTACTTTTGGCTAGACCATCCTTGCAAATGCCTCGGGTCTAATGAATAGTTCCAGTCAGGTTTTAAGATGCTATGTCATCCTTTACAATAGGGTGAAATCCTCTGACCTGGAAGCCACACGCACAGTACTGCCCGGAGGCATAAACCTCACATGGAATGAGATCTAGCCTTAGGCAGCAACAGCCAGTAATTACCTGTATACAGCAGAAAACTGATCCTTCCAGATACTTTCCGTGATTAAGAAGATTTTACTTTATCAGATATTTTCACTATTATAAAGATTATATGTTGTATTTAGAGTCCTTGGATACATAAGTGGCAGCCATAAGAGCTTTGCTGCACAGACAGTTCTAGACTACTCTACAGAGAGAATTACCTGTGTTCCCCAAGACTGGTGCAGAGTTTTGTAACAACATCTAACTGCAGTGTAGGGTCTATTTCCAAATTTTCATAGCTAATCATCTAGCAAAACTGCATGTACAATCATTCTGTGCAGGTTAATCGGCTGTTGTAAAAACAGGGAAAAATCAAATGTTCTTAGTGTATTTTATCTTCTAGTTGAAAGTTCTTAAATAGGTTCAATTATAAAGAACAAATTGAATCAGTAACATACCGCATTATGGCCACTAGGTGGAGCTAAGCATCATAGGAAATAAAATGATAAATAAATACACATACAATACATATAAATGTAACCATTGCTATCCCCTTTATTTTCTCAGACTTGAAGGAGAACTATGAGGTGATTGACTTCCACTCATCCTCATAGTTAGAGCCGACCTGTGACAAAGAAGCTGTCACAGGTCGGCACTATTGATCGTATAGTGAGCAGAAACATGCCGCCGATCCGCTCACTTCCCGATCGTCTCTCTGCAGTGAGCGGTGACTGTCAGTCACCGCTCCCCGCATGGATTGCCCCCTCCCCTCTCCGATGCTCCAGCGCTGAGTGGAGGAACGGACAGGGGAGGGGGCGGGCACAGCTGGCTCTGCCTCTAGATAGGCAGAGCCAGCTGTCACTCACGCAACTGGGTGGATGTCGACAGTATTATCGGGATCCATCCCAGCTGCAGCGCTCTCAGTATATCGCGGGCAATAGCCTGCCATTTACTGAGTTTTGGGTCACGGAAGGAGGTTAGTATATTTTCTCCCGTGAGCCTTAAGAGAACCACGGGGAAAAACACTTACCCCATAGTTCTCTTTTAAAGCTCAGTTTAATTAGTTGTAGACTATTGTACAGTGTTATCCATTGGTCTTTATTGGCTAACCTAACTAAAAGATGCAAGCTTTGGGGATACCTTAGATCCCTTCATCAGGTAAATGTATAAAGCCTGACAAAGGGATCTATGGAATCCCGAAAGCTTGCTTTTTTAATCTAGGTTAGCCAATAAAGGGTTCACTTTCAGCCCATTTTATCCTCAGAGAAAGTGTTATCCCATCTGGAAATGTTTGAATCCTCTCAACTGTGTTCTTTATGGTTATACCTATTGAAGAAAATTCTACCAAAAGAGAAAATACAGAGAGGGGAATTTATCAAAACTGGAGCAGACCAAATCTGGAGCAGCTGTGCACAGCAACCAATCAGCTTCTCTCTTTCATTTTCAAATCTTAACTGACCAAACTGAAGATAGAAGCTGATTGGTTGCCCTGGGCAACTGCTCCAGGTTTTGTCTGCTCGTTTTGATAAATTCCCCTTACCGAGTCATGCTGCAGCCATGAAAGATCCCGACAATACTGTTGGGATCCACCTTGATGCCTGATGGACAGCTGGCTCTGCCTCTCTAGAGCAAGAGCCAGCTATACCCACCCCCTCCCCTGTCTGTCCTTCCAATGAGTGCTGGAGGAACAGAGAGGGATGCAGGGAATTCCTGTGGGGAGCGGTGAATGAAAGGCACCGCTCTTTGCAGGGAGAAGCCGTGTACTGAGCGATCGGCGGTTTGTTATGGCTCAGTTCTTGAGCTATAGAGCTGGTGTATGACAGCTGCAGTGTCACACACAGCTCAAACTGTGGGGAAGAGTACATATTATTCTCCCAATACTTCTACTCTAATAACTATAATGGACCAGTGAGAAGAAAAAAAAAAAAAGACAGCATTGGTGAAAGAAAAGATGCCAGTATTGATGAGAGGAAAACCCCTTCAAGTACAGCAACCTTCTAACAGCTTAGCCAAGATGCCACTTATTCAGTTTTATTATAGACCAGGGATGGCCAAACTCCGGCCCCCCAGCTGTGGTGAAACAACAAATCCCATGAAGCATCTCTCTCTGGCAGTCATGTCTGTGGCTGTGAGAATCTTGCAAAGCCTCATGGGATTCGTTCCACCACAGCTGGAGGGCCGCAGTTTGGCCATTCCTGTTGTAGACAGTTACCCCTACAGAAGCCAATATACTTCTATGGCGGGAAAGAGCTATGATTAGGGCTGTTTAGTCAAAACACATTAACGGACCTTACAATGTCACTGTTGGCTGTTTGTGCATTTTAACAATAAATGGAAGCAAGGAACTTTCGTTGGATTCGAATGCATTCTTTTCACTTATATGGCAGGATGTGTCCTGGACCGCCAGGATTGTGTTCCAATACCGCGACAGTCCTGTGGAATCCAGAACAGTTAAAGGGTATGTCAAGGAATGGTGTATAATGATAAAATATGCAGCTTTTATAAAAAATAAATCCATTGCCATGTATTGTAACCTGTCAGGAATTTATTTATGCAGACTTGTAAATGGAACACAAACCGTGCATCAGTATTAGGCTGCCCCCTGCTGTTCTCACAACACAACTACAAGAAACCACACTGAGCAGAACAGGAGGAAGGTCAATGTTTATTCATTTGTGTTCATGCAGGGAACTAAATACACATATACATATTGCATTGATACAAATTTAAATAGGAGGGAAAGTTATATCCCATCTGAAAATGTTTTGACTCCTCTCATAGTCAGAGTTTGCAGCAAAGGTATAACTAGCAGGGCGCTCTCCATAGTGAGCTGATCGTGATTTCACATATGCATAGAAAGGCATGAATGTGCAATGCCCTGCAGTTACATACATGTATTATTACATATTGCTCTATTTCACATACATACGTACAGATGTACAAGGTGTTATACAGAATTTGGTATGCAGAGTGAGGGACATTATTGGTAAATAAATCTGGCACTGGTTGTGTACAGCCTTGTGTGTTGTAGGAACACGAGGATGTCATTTGGTGCATACAGGGATGTATACAGGCATATGGCTTAAGTGTTTTCTGTTGCAGTTTTCAGTTCCTAGCATAAAACATGAAGATGATACTGCATTGTTCTCCATTAGTGTGCACAGCTATATGTCTGTGAGTTGAGAATGCCTTATGTTTTTTATTCCAAGGTTACAGCAAAACTGACACTTCAGTAATATGCGGACGAAGGTAAGTTGACTCGTACCTCCAAGGCTCCTATATCTCTGGAATTCACAAGCAAGATCTTCTCCCTGAACAACCTCCTCCACTCCCTGCGGTCACCATTCTTATCCTGTTTCGCTTCAGGCAAAACGGCAAAGGTAACAAATGAATCTTTCCTACGCCTTCAGCGGGACAAGATCCTATCGGTGACAGTGAGGAGCGGTCAAGTCCATTTTGGAGATCTTGCAGCAAAATCAGAAAAAGAAACAGTTGGTTGCTTTATCCCATTAAATCTTAATTTTAAAGGTTTAGTTCACTTTTTCACAATAAATAAAAAGGTGAACGAACTCTCAACACTCTCACTTCCCCGGTTATCACTGCATTCAGGTATTTATAAAGAGCTGACAATTTATGCAGCACTTTACACACTGCACACTCACATCAGTCCCTGCCATCAAGGAGCTTACAATCTAAGGTCCCTATTGCACACAAATACAGGGGCCAATTTAGACAGGAGCCAATGAACCTTTCAGCATGTCTTTGGAGTGTGGGAGGAAACCGGAGTACCCGAGGGAAAGCCACGCAAGCACAGGGAGAACATGCCAACTCCATGCACAGTGTCCTGACAGGGATATCAGTAATAATGGCCCTAGAGCCACGTGACCACTTCGGGTGATATTGCAGATCGGGAACTTGAAAACTTTATTACACAGCCCCAGAGGCTGAATAGCAATATAATGATTGCAATAGGGGCAGTGATTGGTCACCATGGCCACAAGACTGTGGTGACCAATGAGAACCTATTCTGAGCCTTCTTTCTTCCAGGATGGCATCTCAGAAGAGACTCTCGTTGCACCAATCACCACTCCCAATTTCAATTATTATTTTTCTATACATCCTCTCGGGCTGTGTAATACAGTTTTCAAGTTCCAGGACCACCAAAAAGGTTGGCGTGGCGGGAGGCGAGAGTCATTATTACTGATAAGTGCAGTGGGAACAGGGGTGGGCGGATTGGGGGCGAGGAGGGTGTTGTGAGTTAGTTAACCTTTTAATTTTTTTGTGAAAATGTAAACTAACCCTTTAAGACCGGAACATTAATGAAGAGAAAAATAGTTTTACACCATCTACACCAGTGCTTCGGCTGTGTATCTGGGTAGCTGAGAGCTAACCCTTTCCAAAGGTGGAAAATATAGCTTTGAGTAGAATTAGGGAATCTTAAAGTGACCGTGTCAGTAAGTTCACAGAGGTACACTAAAGCCAATCTGTAAAAGAATATGATGCATACTTCCGCTTGGGGTGACCCGTGTCTTAAACTTTGCTGTGTTGTGGTTCTTTAGCCACTGTTTGTATCGGACACTTCTGGGTGCGTTGAATACCTGTTACCCTACTGCATGCTGTAGTTCCTCCCGCCAGTTTCTACAGAACATATGGTTGTCTGGAGGAACCACAGTGCGTTTCAGGGGACTAAGAATTCGGCACACCTGGATATGTTGGATACCAGCAGCCACTAGAGGATCCTTAGTCTTGCAGAGTTGTACTGGCTCCTCTGCTACTGAACTAGCTTACTCTGATTTCAATGGAAACTGAGTTTCACACAATGTGCTTTAAAAGCTGGAGCAAGTCAGGACATGCAGCATCGTCTATTACTTTCCTTCTGAACTATACTGTCCCTGGCCCGCTCCTTTAATTCATTGGCCTTTTAATCATGGAGGCCCAGCATCTCATGTGGGCATTTACCTAGAGCTGTCTACATGCCAATGCACCCTGCCTAGGAACGCCCACGCCTCAACATCAAGATTCAGCACACTGCTTGCATCAGGGCTGAGGCTCTTCAGGAAGCCATGTACAGCACCCTCCTGGCCCTTCCCACCAGACATGATCTGCCTGCATAGAGAGGCACAGAGGCTTCCCCATTTTGGCTTTATGTTTGTAAAATAAATAATGACACGGCGTAATATGTAACGTGTTGTTCTTCATCTGTGGTTTTATTTACCTGATGTTAAGATCTGCTAAGGACCAGATGCTTTTTATGATGATCTGATACTTAAAACAATAGAATTCAAAGAGGGGGTACTTTCTTTTTCACCTGACTATACACCTATAATCAAACTAAAAAGGTATTACCTAAACATGTCATGAGGATGTTGCTGCATAAAATCAGCTTTCACTTTAGCTTTAAGACCTTGCCAGTCAGGAAGTACACATCCATCCAAGCTGCCTTTCGTTTACTTCTAGGCACTAACTGACAGGGCCACTTTAAGACCGCTTGTATTTTATGGATCAGATAGTTACTCGTGTATGTCTAAAACTTATATTGTCCATACACATAACAATACAATCATTCAATATACAAAAGGACAACCTGTGCTGCAAGAGAATCCAATATATTTAATCAAAATCAATCTTTTATTTGCTGTGTCAAGATTGTTTTCAAATCCGGGCTCCATTAGAGAGATATTCCCCACTTCCTGTCCCTGACCAGCGAGAACAAATCTACAACAGCAACACAGACAGCAATATCAATCTTTTTTTTTTTTTTTTGTAGTAAAGTAGCGGAAGGCTGGAACCCCCTTGTCAGCTTTATAATCCCCTCTGTGTAGGGTTGCCACCTGTCCTGGATTCACCTGGACAGTCTGGGTTTTGAGTTCTGTATGTGCTGTCTCCAGGTTTTAGGCCAGCTGAAACCCGGGCACAGCACATACAGGACTCAAAACCCGGACTGTCCAGGTGAATCTGGGGCAGGTGGCAACCCTACCTCTTTGTCATTGTTGGAGATTTTCCCTCACTTCCTGTCTGGTAAACCGCTGTCATTGGGACAGGAAGTGAGTTAAATCTCTCTAATGGAGCCCCAGATAACAGTAAAAACCCGACAGCGGCTCTAATCCTTCCCCACTCTAATGAAAACTAAAAAACAGGTTTGGCTGGGCTTACAATTTAAAGATTAGTTGGACTGACCCTTTAATAAATAAGCAAACAAGTAAATATTGAAGGGAACAATAACTGATCAGAGTGAAGCAGGGAACAACAAAACAGACAACTAGATAATGAAAAGTAGTATAGAACCAATATTATAACAGCTTTTTGCCATGAAATAAATAGAACGATTATTTAAAAAATATTTACACATGAAAAGTTTGCAGTATCTACATATCAAGCATGTAAACATTGCATATATTTATATTCTCAAAACAAAATGTCATTTTCCATTTCCCACACTCCGCACATAAAAGAAGAAGACCACCTACATCTGATAAGCTAGTCTCGTGAAGATCCGCCATCCATCAATCTCCTGCTCTAATATTTCCTATGATCTTTAATAGGAAATATTATAACAAAACATTGTGTGGTGATGGAAGCAGTGAGGAGAGGACTCTGGCAGAGGAACTTCACAACGAGGCAACTTTAAGCATGTATCTCTCAAACAGAGTGGGTGGAGATCTCATTTAAACAGATGTGGGTACTATTTCAGCGTATATTTTGCTTAGAACTCCGGGGAAAATTATTCTTAACCCTTGCAGTTGGGCAATCCCCGCACTGCAAGGGATAGATGCTCGTTTTCGTCTAGGTGTTAAAATAAAAAAAGTTACACTCGCCTGAACCTTGGGGCCACCTGGCTGCTAGACCGGTCGTTCCAGCCTCTCTCCCCCTTGGTCTAAGGTCCCAGAGTCATCACGTTCTATACACCGTGTATTGGATGTGAGAATGCCAAGAGACATATCATCACTGAAGTGGAGGAGGAGACAGGCTCCGGAATAGGTCTAACAGCAAACTGGCTCAGAGGTTACGGTGAGTATAACTTCGTTATTTTTGAACCTAGACAAAAACAAGCACTTTGCCCTTGCAGTGTGCATG